>NC_066609.1:2815000-3115000 GCF_905475345.1 Vespula vulgaris
CCTCGGCGGATCTGCAGAAGTCGCTTCCTCACACGGCCACGTCAATGCAGATGGGTGCTATAGCACCTTCGATGGGTGGCCTAAGCCCGATGGCACCTTCGACGATGTTACAGAACACTATGCAGGGCGTGAACAGCATGAATACCATGTCGATGAACGGTATGGGAATGGGAGCCTATCAGGGAATGGGTTCGATGGGGATGTCGACGTCGCATACGAGTTACCACAGTGGACTCGTCTTAGGCGATTATCATTCGTTGTGACCTTGGGCTCCGAACGGTCAGAGTAAAAGGAATCCAGAAAAAACTTAAGGATAAACGAACTTCCGAAACGAACTCAGCTATTCATCCATATATATATATATATATATATATATATATATATATATATATATTGGATCCATCCGATTTTACTCGATTCACTATCACCAAAGTGGTATGTCTCGAGGCTCTCTCGAGTTGAGAAAACAAATAAAATACCGCATACAGTATCCGTTATTTTCAATACGAAGGTGTGAAGCTTTTTTATACTAAACTTTGTTGTTATCGCGTTGATCGAGAAGTAATTCTAAAGCACTCGTTGTTTAACCGAGAAATCTTCGATGATCTTGAAATCTTCTCTTGATCGCCTCAGTCGTGTGGAGTCTCTCGAAAGACCGCTTAGGTGATCGGCTCGTACGCTTCTGGATAAAATAGCAAAAGACATGTTAGCATTTTTCATTATCCCTATTCTTTATAGAACCTTCGCACGTAGCAAGGAACATCGTACTATAATCCTAATCAAGGAACGAACAGGTTCTTTTATTTTTGCGATTCTAACTAATTCTTCCTTTGTAATCTCTCTCTCGTATCGTACAATTGTAAGTGATTAAGAGATAGCACAATCTGTAAGTGCGAGTGCTTTGGTTCGTTTACAGCGTTTGTAAGTCATTTGATGAAAAGTAAGTTATTTGACAAACAAATCGATGTTTCCTACCAAATGAATTATTTTTTTTTTTTCGGAGAGGGGTGATTTAAAAGAAATTATTTTATGTAGAAAAATCGTAAAAAGTTCGTTGATTGATCTAAAGCGTGTATATATATATATATTATATAATTAGTTCTAGACGCCATAACGAATCACTGCACTCTATCACTCGAAATACACACAACACATCCTTTTTAACATACTTACACATGCTACACGTGCGTACGCTTCTGTCTGTTTGTCTTTGTCTATCTATCCCTGACCTCTTCCTGTATATATGTAGATATATTGAATATGTATTCAACGCACGTTTCTTAAGTTCTCGAATAATCATACCTGTGAACAAGAAATGTGTGAAGTCACGCACGGCGGTTATATTAGAAAAAGAAAAAAAAAAGAAAAAAAAAAGATTCGCACAGTTTTATTCGCTAAAACGAGAACACGTACCGTCGCAATCTAAGTTAGTCAAGTAAGTTGTCATTTATTCGCAATTCACGGTCTTCTGTATATAGGGTATGTACATGCGAGATGTATGTATGATGTGTATGTATGTATGTATGTAATGTATGTATGTATGTATGAGAAGAGTCTCTTTGTATGTATGTATATGTGTCTCTGCTTGCAAAGATAGTATGATGCATGCAAGTATGCGTGAAAAAAAGAAAAGAAATAAATAAAAAAATAGAGACAACATCGAAGGAAAGAAGAGGAAAAAAAGACAAAAAAAATAGATGGAAAAAACAGCCAGTGATCGTCGAGTTAACTTCTTTAGAAGAACGCCTCTCTTCGTGCTAATGTATATCCTTAAATATTCCATTAAATTAGCAAGCATTATGTTGTCGTGTTTGACAGAGTACGTATGTATGTATAAGGTGTGACTGATGATAAAGGGAAAGGATCACCTTTTCTACTCGAAGGATCCTCGGGACGAAACAGGGTAAGAAAGAATGTAAAGATTATACAGAGAACACAGATGAGAATGTTTAAATAATATATAGGATGTCATCTGATTGCTGGTATTATCGTAATAACAATTATTGTAATCCCTTCCTGAAACGAAGAGAGAAAGAAAAAAAAGTTAAAAAATTAAAAATTATAATGTTGCTTCTCTCATATTTTGGAGCTACGGTTCTTTATTCACGAGATTATTTATATTGATTTGGTTTCAATATTTCAATTTGGAATTGTTAATTAATTTGTTTAAGAGATAAAATATCTTATTTTCTCGATCGTGTCATCAATCATGTAACGTTCTGTATATATTTTATATATATATATCGCCTTTAAATAAATCGGTAAGATTGTGACATCCGATGTTAGAGAAAATGCGATTGATCGAAATCAGCTTATCGTTTTATAAGATATGTTCATATTTTTTTCTCCCCAAAATGTTCTCTTTTCTTGAGATTAACACGTTTTATAATAACTTTTAATGAAATCAGTCACAACAGCAAAATAAAAATAAAGAAACATTCTTGATCAGTCGCAAAATCTTTCGAAAATTTATTTGCTTATTGATTTTGCAGCGAAAGATATATTTTCGATTAACGCACAAATATATACAAAGAAGAAAAAAAATAAGAAGTATGCTTCATACGCTACAATATTAAAATAAAAAAAAAAGAACTTGCACACACACCACACACACACACACACACTGTCACAGAACATTCCGAATAAATGTCTTGTATTAATTAAAAATTAATTAACACGTGATATAACTAGAAATGGACGAAATGTTATCGAGAGAAGCTAATTATTTTAATAATTCTTTTTTTGTTCTCGCTGCATATAGTAAACAAAAAGTTGTTTTTTTTTCTTTTCTCTTTTAAAGCGAACTCGGCCATTAATTCGTCTTAATATTATTTATATTAATTTTTTCAAAAGCTCTCGCTTGATAATTCTGCTTCATTCTCAATAGTTGCAATTTTACTGCTAAATAAAAATATAATTTAAAAAACTATTAAAGATACTTTTGAAATTGCGATATAAGTTATATTTATATACATATATTTTGTTATGTCCACGAATAATAAGAGGCACTATAAAACAATAGCATAAAAAACGTGTTAATCTACATAAACTAAAAAAAAAAAAAAAGAAATAATACGGCAGAGCTCTCATTCTTTCGACGAAATCTTTTTAGACTTTAGTCCAAAACGTCTATACATAAGTAAATAGATTAGATAAATAAATAAATAAATAAAGTAAATAAATAAATAAAAATATATATACACATATTTAAATTTGTACAAATAAAAATGCTACGATTCGACCAAAGCTACAGATTAATTTCTATCTTAGAGATTCTAGAGTATGACGTTGTGTATTGTACATTACTCTTGCACAAAACATGAAAACACACATTTGCGCACGCAATATACTATGTGTATATATATATATATATCATATATATATATATATATATATATATATACACATATATAATCTAGACATATGTATAATATATGAAAGAAGTCGGAAAGAAAAATGAAAGAAGGCAACAGAACAAATGTGTCATAAATAATACTTACGGTTGCAAAAGAGAGAGAGACATACACTTAGACGATTGATTCCGTGTATTTTCGAACGGACAAATAATATAAATAAAAAAAAATTGCACAACTATGAAGGAATAGAGGAGAAAGGAGGGGGCGGCAGGTAGGAGAACACAATGAGTGTGTATTGTACGTGTGATGTGCGTATGCTGGCGTGAAAATGAGTATATATCTGAAGAATAAAAGAGAATGAAGTGAGATTGAGAGAGAGAGAGAGAGAGAGAGAATGAGAGAGGAAGAAAGAATGAAAATAAGAATAAGAAAAGTATGAAAAAAGACGAGAATATAAAGAAAAAAAAAATAAATAAATGAAAAAAAACAAGAGATAAAAGATCCATCGATGTACGATCGTACTGTAATAATAACAAGTAAGTTGATGTTATTTAAAAAAAAATATTATCTACGAATAAAAAGAAAATATTATCTACGTTCACATATGTGCCACGTTGATATATAACATCACATATTTCTAATCCTTGAAAAATGATTTACTCGATCATCGAGAAGCGGTTTAATCGTCGTATTTAGATTAGAATTATTATTATCATCTTTTTTTAACGAGAAGAGGGAGGTGAGGAGAACGTAGAGAGAACCTTTTCTCAACAGCTTCTCTTTTTCTCTCGACCGACAAAGGGAGAAAGCATGCCTCTGCCCTTGTTTTTTCTCGTCAACTACCTGAACAAGACTAGCTAGGAAAGGGAAAAAAAAAGAAAAGCGAAAAGAGAAAAAAGAGATAGAAAAAATAAAAAAGAAAGTGTAGAGGAGGAAGAAAGAAAGAAAGAAAGAAAAAGATAGAGGAAACGATAGGTGCCGGTAATTATTTCAAAACGAGCACCGGTCTAGTTCTATTAGTTGTATCAGCGATCAGCGATGATAGATAAAAACTGGTCGTCGTCTCTCTCTCGTCTCTTTGTGTGCCGCGATATATATTTGCCCGGTAAAGAACGTACGGGCCGCGTGTGTTTGTTGGTATTCTTTGTTCATCTCTTCGCTTTCCGATCCTGAAAACGAGCATCTGCCTTCTTCCACTAGTAGTTCCTATTCATTCCCCTTTGTGTCGATCTCAATTCCTTTTCTTATATGTCTTTTCGTCATTGTCGTCGTGTCGTTGTCGTTTATCTTTGAAATTTTTGAACAAAGTGACGAACAAATATCAGCGAAGGCTTTGATAAAAAAAAAAGAAAAAAGAGGAGAGTCGAAGCATTATCTTTCAATAATTCTATATGAAATTAGAAACAAAATATATAACACTTTTCTATTATGGAAAAATAGTTGATAATAATCAAGATAAGTGTTTAAAAGTTAAACTTGAACTTTTGATCGTTACATTTACTTTCTCTCTTTCTCTGTCTGTCCGTCTGTCTGTCTCTCCGTGTCTTTTCAGTATCCGTCTTGATTTTCTGTTCGTGACCGCCAGCCAGGCGGAATAAGAGCAGTCGACGCATGCTCATCGGCCTGTTATAATTTTGGTTCTATTAGCTTCGTAGCGCGGGACCATAAGCCCCGAAGGGATTTCTAGAGATCGTAAAGTTAAGCCTCTGGACCCCACGGAGGGTAGCACAGATTCCTCGTACGTGTTTCTCACGCATACACGTACCACGATAAACTGTACGCAAGAGTCTGCATATGTATGTCTCGCCTTCTTTCTTACTGGACCACGATAAAGAAAGAAAGAAAGAAAGAAAGAGGGAGAGAAGTAGTATAGTTATCCTGAAGTGGTATATGCTTGTGAAAAAAAAAGAAGGAAGAGAAGGAAGGTTTCTCTGGTTTGTTCTACCTCATACGGTCTTCTCTGAAGAGGGTCCATTCGAAGGGTATACCGTCAAGTAGCATCTTGACGCGGTCCTGACAATGGCTACTTGTTAGCGAAGTACACCAACAGAAGATAGAAAAGCGGATCGCTCGTCACCTTTTGCTTTTCAACGATTACATGCCATTTATAATAGGAATACCTTCGTGCCTTTGAACACGGAATAACGCCTTACTTTTCCTTAGAAAATTCGACATCGCATGCCCTTCGTTGCGCGTAATTTAAAAATAATAGAAAAGTTTACGTTGTAAAAGCTAGGATACAAGTTATAATTTTTGTTTTTCTCTTTTCATGATCTACGTGATTATTAATTATTAATTAATAATTACATAGTTATTCGTCCATGTAATTATTTGTAGATTAGCAATGACCGCTCGAGAGTAATAGTATGAATGAGATAGATCGTTTGATATTAAAAGTTGTACAATTTTCAAGAGATTCTGTTATTTACAATACGATCATCAGGGTTTGGTAACGACGAGGTATTCAAGTAGGAATGACGTGGGAAATTTATGTGAATTTAACAATGGTAAAGAGACTCCATCTGTTCGTATTTCTCGTTTGCAAGAATAAACGTTATATATTGGAACGAATATAGAAAATGATGATACCCACTTTGAGCAACGCTTAAGCTGTTCTTTACTATTTGATCATAGATTCATCCAATAATGATTCTTGATCGATGTAAGAAACTTGATTCGCTATCGACGTAAATTACAGTTTACAGGACGTACACAGTGGATCACGAAGAACACACCTCGACTCGGTCAGGCGAGGACAGGAGGAGAAGGCGAAGAAGAGAGACGAGACGGCAGGCAAGGAGAGGAGAATGTATGATTTCGAAGGGGGAAATATTTATGGGCAGTCCAGCTAAAATTAATTTATGCAGCCGCATAGGCTGCCACGTAATTTATTCGCGGTGCCCGCGACGATCAGTCACTCTCTTCCACTGGCTTTTGTGTGTAAGGAAATCCCTGAGCCATTAGAAACGAGCACGAAGGGCCTCTCTTCCAGCATAGGATATACATACGTACAGTACATGCATATGTATGCTCGATAGTTCTTCCTTAAATTTCGCATGTTCTCTCATTGATCCTAGAAAAGACAAGGAAGAGTCAATAAAATAGAAGTTAAAATATACGTGTTAGAGAAAATAGATCACGGAAGAAGGTCCTTTAGGAGTAGGGAAATTAACAAAAAACCAAGAAAGAACAAGAGATATGGAAGGAAGGATCTCTACGTAAGATCTCTAAAGTCACATTATGATTTGTGGACGCCTAGATCCTGATCCTGTCCGCTCGGTGGAAGCACCCACGCTTTCCAGGAAGCGCGTTCTCGTCGTGAACGAGGTGCACCAGGTCGACGAGAACGGGACGACGAAGAAAGAAAGTTAGTATTTAGATGGTTGGAGAAGGAGAAAGGAAAGGGAGACCCGTTCGCGGGTAGGAGGGTGGTCCACCGAGATCAGCCGACCTGATTAGATCGAGAGTGTAATGGACGGACTAATTTGTGAATTTTAAATTCCGTCTCCGACGTTTTGCCGCGAGCCTGGTCTCTCTTTTTGGGTACCTGCTGCTGCTTTTATTGGTCCCTCTTCTCCTTTTGATTTTCACTTTCATAGAACCACGTTACTATAGTTTCTTTCATAACGGACCTTAACATTGTTTAAGAAGAGAATTAATAACAATTATTAACGGAGCGTAATGATCGAATTTAAGAACATCTTTCAATTTAGATCGAGTGTTTTATGTACTTTTATCCACTTTTATCTACAGACTTAAATGATAGCCGAAAATATACGAAGGCGAAAAAAGAGGGAAAGAAAAGAAAAAGAAAGAGACGAAGGAAGGAGATAGAGGAAGGAAAGCAAGACGTCTACGTAGTGGCAGATTAGAGGCGGCTTTCGCCGTATAGTGGAGCGGGTCCCATTGTCGAGGGGCATAATACGGTTATGATTTAGTTTGGGACGTGAGGATACGAGCGAAGGAAGAAGAAAACGTTGTCGAGTAGAGAGAGAGAGAGAGAGAGAGAGAGAAAGAGAGAGAGTGAGGGGGGATTCTGTCGGTCAGAAGAGAAGGGAGGGCATCTCAGTGTCGGGTTACATCTCATCCAGGGCCCCGCCTGGAACATCCACACGTTCTCCTATCCACGGACCCACACGCGGTCGGATCCCTTTAAGCATAGGTATGAGTGCATGCACGCACGACGCCACGATCACGCGTGTCCCTTCTCCGTACCTACCCTCGGTCCTCTTCTCTATCCCTTCTCTATACCATCTCTTCAACGTGCCTCTTTTTCTCTTCGAGTCTACACGTGGTAGGTAGACGAGCTGGAGTACGCCTGGGCCTTACTCCTGGGTTCTTCTACTCTTTGGCCCCATCATCATTCTATTCTGTCACTGTCTCTTACCTTCGTCTACTATACAATTGTCCCTACAAATAATCATTTCAATTATTCCTTTCGATTACACAAGATTTATTGCAAAAAAACCCTACATATATACATATACATATACATACACGCGTATATATATGCGGATATATACGCACACGTATGTGTATATATATATCTTTGAAAAAGAACTTTCCTTTGTCCTTTGTTTATTTCTGTTTTAGGTACTTAGAGTTATGCGTATCTAATGTTCGTTTTTAAAGCTACGTGAAGTATCTAAGAAAGATAAAATTAGTTTACAAAGACAGTGCGTTCTAGCGTGTCGGCATGGAAGTCAAGATATCTGTCACCTTCCGCCGCGGACATTCTTCCTCACCTCGGTGCACGTAGAATGTTCCGCGAACTCGCGAATTATGAATATGATTATCTCGGACGGGTTCTTGACGAGAAGCCAGACCTGTCCGAGAGGTGTCACCTTACACATCCCTCCGAGTGCGTCTCCGCCGCCACTGCCACCACCATCGCAGCCCTCTCTTATATACGTTGTTTCTTCTCCACGCTTTCCTTCTCCTCCTTCTCCCCGCGTAAAACGCCTTGTTGTATTTTGTAATCGAATCTCGCAAATAATTGGACCCCGTTCGATGCTTCCGCCATAATAGAATCAGCCAATCTGTCGGTTGATGATGTACGTTAGAAACTGTACGGTTGTATTTGAAAGAAATTAGAATAATAAAAGAGAAAAAAAAATACTATACGAATTTCATAAGAAAATTATTAATAACGACATCAACTTTTTTTCTGCTGTTCTTAGAAATAGAAAAATTCCTTATAATAATTAATTTATTTTTGTTACCTTATCGGTACTATCTATCTCGAGCGAGAGAGAGAGAGAAAGAACGTCGTGGTGGGTAAGGTCGGTAGACCTTCCGATGTACGTCTGGATGACGGTGAACCATGGAAAGGGATGGAGGAAGATGCAGATGCAGTGGAGCCGTCAGCCCTTTTCCGCAGGGTCCCGCAATAAATTAACGGGGCAACTAGGGGGGCAGGGCCGGCTCGCGAGCTTCCGATAAGGATCGAACGAGCGTCGGAGAAGTGCTAAGTAACTACCGATCGAATCGGTAGATAAAACCCTTCGAGCTCGCAGCCCTTTTTCTCTTTCTTTCTTTCTCTCTTTTTCTTTTCTTTTTTTTCTTTCTTTCCCTCTCGCACACGCGCCATTCTATAATACACCAGACACCATCGGTGATACACGATGATTTTCACGTATACGATAGGGAGGGTGTAGGACAATGAAGGCGAGAACTAGTAAAGAACCGTTCGTTTTGATCCTTGACATTTATGAATCGAATTCCTACAGCCTAAAATCGCTTTTATATAGCGATGTATACAGGAGATAAGAACGAGAACCCTTCGTGCGTACACTTGAGTACACCCTCGAATAGTCTACTCGACGTTCCGATCGTTCGACTTTGAGTTAGTCCTTCTTGCACCTTTTCGTTAACGTCACAACGAAATTCCATGATCGTTCATCTATAATATTAAAAATACAAAAAGGATAATAAGTTTGTTTATAGAAAGGAGACAGTTTTACAAACTAGTACTAAATGAGTTTGGTATTATTATTACTGAATTATATTATTTATCGAAAAAATAGAAACCCGTTTCAATATCATTTCATATTAGATAGTTTTCAGCCTCCATTGTTATATAGGATCGCATAAATTGAGTCGTACATAGTATAATCCATGAAACATATGTCGAAGGTCTCTCCTTTCAGTTCCCTCCCCTAACGCCAGTAGACACCATGGAATTTCGTTAGCACGATTGGTCGAGACGTCGTCCAATGGGACACGTCACTTTGTCGAGGTTAGAAGGGCGGCCACGCGGTACCCTTCGCTTTAGGGGTGAGTCTTCTATTCGATTGTCGTTGACGTAGACTTATACCGCTTTACAAGAAATTATCCGATAAGAGTTGACGTTTCGATAGACTTATGATAATCCTTTAGACGGATCAATCTAATACGTAGAGATACAAATGTTATTTTATTTATTTCCTGCTGATAATTTATATAATAAGATATATTACTGATGTACCGTCAAAAACGGCATGGATGCTTCACGTTTCTAAATAGAAATATACTCAAGTTTTGTATGTATGTATCTCATATAAAGATGATAGCTTTTTTATCATACGCATAATCATATGTGATCTGAAAAAAAAGCAATGAGTTGAATGAAAAAATATCTCTAAACGAACGAAAGAAAGTATACACGAGGATAAGGAGCACTTAAGTCGAAGTGTCAGGTGAATGACTATCGAGAGTCGATCGTTGGCTGCTCGTAATCCTAGACAAGAATTAAAGCGTTGCACCAGTACTCGTTGCCTCGTAACCGTCGAAAGGACAACTTTGTAACGTGATGATGGCACTTACCACCTGATCCATGGATATAGATTAGACTATTTGCAAGTATGCTGATATTAAGCGGCATATTTTTCTTCATAATAGACAATTTTCTCGACTATTAATCCTTCTAATCGTTACGGAATATCTCCATTTATTCATTTTCTCTACATTTAGTACTTTGAATTCCAAATATTTTCTTTCGTTTCTTGATAAATAATACAAACGATTATTACCGATCGAATCGCGTCCATCTTAGGGACGAATGAATAGAAGCTTCGACCTCGTACGGATTTTCCATTTTAATAGAAAATCGAATAAAAATCGAAGGACATTATTTTTTTATGGATAAATTACAACATTTATACTAACACGCCGATGATATAGCTGCGTTATGTACATGTATGTATACGTTCGTAAGTACAAACACATTCTGGGTGTTAGCGCGGCGTGACCTACCCCACTGAGAATCGTATTTCAATACAGAAACCGAAAACCATATCATTACGTTGAAGCTCCGTTTCGTCGGTCGCGCATATATATACACAGACACATAGACGCACGCGCGCTCACGTACGTTTGTGTGTATTTTTCTCTATGTGTCCGGATTGCATGCGTTACGTGTACATCCATGAAACTCGCAAAAAATATTCTGTCCTATAGACACAGTTGAAGAATGCAAATGACTATGTATGCAAGGAAAGAAAAAGAGAGACAAAGAGAGAGAGAAAGAGTCACCTATGCAGGTACATGTTTTTACAGTACGTTTGTACTTGCAGGTGCTATTAATGCTGTGTGCATCGCCAGGCGCCATATCGCGTGCGTGTCAACCACTGAAATCGTACTCCACGTGGTCCAACTCACTCTCCTCCCTTTCCCGTACACCTCGCCTCGAATTTTTTTCCAACTTCCTTTGCCGTTGAGAAACAACCGTCTCCGAAAGAAATCCACGTTTGTTACACATTTACCTAGTGTTTCCTAGACTATAGAGTTACAGGCATCCACGTTCATTTTTCTAGCTGGTTCTTTTTCTCTTCGTTTTTTCTTATTATCAACATACATTCTCTTACACCCCAATCGATACAATCGCTTGTACCCCTAAAATAGAATGTCCCAGATAAATGAAAAATTCCGAACGTGGAATTTACGAGACTATAGTACAAATTGATGAATGCAGGGCAAATTTGTCGACACGTTGGCCGGAGTTACATAATAGGTCTGTACTCGCTTGTAGAAAACGACAATGGTGGGTAGTACGAGAGTATTTAGATGAGTTGACTCCAATTGGCGTACGTACCGTGAGAATCCAAGTATCTAGCGCGTGGCCCGTTGATGCGAACCGGCTAACCGAAGCGGAGAAAAAAGAGGGCCAGTACTAATCATGCAAATTGGGCGAGCGGTTACATCATTTGCTTCTTTTTTGCCATCGATGCAAAAAGGACTTCTTTCTAATGTCTTGGAGGGATTTCCTATCGAGAATTCCTTCAAATAAGTAAAAAGCTTCAGAGTACATTCAACAATCTTTAACTATAATAAATTTTAAGATATTATTTAACAAAGAAATCCTAAAGAGATATTGATCGATCATATTGATAAGAATTTCAATATCGCTGAAGCTTTTTTTTCCCTTGATGATCTAGGAAAGATTTTTAAATATACAAGAGGGAGAGGGAGAGAGAAAGAGTGAGAAAGAAGGTCTCCTAGGGACGATTATGCAGTACGACATGGTGCTCAACGAGTAGAAGGTGGTGGAGGAGATGTAGAGGGAGGACAGTGCGAGCAATGTGCGAGGCTTCGCGCGGCCGTCAATTACAATTAATTAGAGCGGAGACTGACAGCGGACGCAGCGACGGCTACTTAATACTTTAACTTGTCCCTCGACCCTCCACCCGTCGTCCACTTCCTCTCTCGAACATAACGACGACGTGACCAAACTTCTCGCTTATTGCATTTTTCTTTTTTTTTGTCTTCTTTTTCTGAATTAGACAACCTTTTCCAAAAAAAAAGAAAAAACATTAGAGTGCAATTAAAATGCATAAGGTTAATATTGTCACGTAAAGGTAATTTTTCTTTTTAATAAAAGACTGATATTGTTTTTCAAAGTTACCTTTAAACCGTTAAATTACAAAGTTTAAAAATAAAGTAAAAGTATTGGATGGAACCTACCTCGTTTTCTAGTCGAGGAACCAAAGATAAATTACTCCTTTCAGTGATTACATACGGTGAGAATCGCCATTTGCTAATTAACTCATTGTCTAGGTCCGGTTAGCTACGTCTAAGAGAGCCTAATGGACGTTTCCTAGTGACGCGCCAGTCCGAATACAGAACGAATTAGAATAATTCGTTCCGTCTGGCTAAGTCACCGAGGAGTCGCACAAGACGACTACTACCGTTCATCTTATACGCAAGACACATTTTCCTTAATTTACTGAAGTTGATGTTAGGTCCTCAATCTTCATGAATTAGTTGATGAAACGTGAAAAAATTTGATATGCAAAATAAGTTCTTTTTATGAAATACGAAAGAGAAAAAAGAGCTCGACGGATGAAAGGAGTTCGTACCTAAAAAAAAGGAAAGAGAAAAAAATAATGAAAAAATACATAAAAACAAAAAAGAGGAACGATCGGTATTCCTGGAAAATTCTTTCAAGTGTTCCGAATAAAACTGGATGGGGTTTATAGTCCATCTTTTGACCGGTGGTCTGTCTCCCCCTCTTAATTTTTAATTTCATTACGGATGCTCGAGCGGCCTCATAATGGGCTCCTCCGTTCGATATCCCATAGGCCATCTGGCATGATCCCATCGGATCTATATATATGGATCAAAATATCGATCGTGATCGTTCGAGCGAAAATACAACGTGGCCTAACTTCATAAACCGCTGCGAGGCCGATCGTCAAGCCGTGTAATCATGCTAAGTTCGAATTTACATGACAAATTGTCCAAGTAGGCTAAATGATTTCCTCTTCTCCTCTAAGTCTTTGTAAATTGTTGTGATAACCACGATGTGTTATTTCCTTTTCTTTTTTTACAATAAAATATTTCAAATATCATACCTATTCATTCGAATTAGGTCCGATCATCGATCGTTCTTTCTTTGAAGGATCGAATTCGTCGAAGGTTCTGATTATGTTGCTGAATAAGAAAGCATTGGGTTCCAATGTGTGGCATCAGTGTATAGCGAACAAAAAGTATCTACAAGCATCGATAAGGCACGTATTAATTAAAGAATAACATCCGGCGAATGAATGCAACTATAAGGTCTGATATCATATTTTCCAAACGTTATTAAAAGACATAACGATCTTCAAAGGATCGAACCTGATATTATAAGCTGTATGTAGTTCATTGCATCATTGTTTATTTGAAGTTTATTCTTTTTATAGTAGGCCCACGTTTAAACTGTAATTATTAGTAGTAAACTACTAATAAGAATAAGTTCGATCTCCTGATATGTAATTTACAAACAAATTCATACAAGGTATGCGTATATAAATGTAGTCGATATGTGTTCGATGAGCCGTTAAGAAGGAAACTTGAAAGAGAAACAAAGAGAGGGAGAGGGAGAGCGAGAGGGAGAGAGAGAGAGAGGGGGAGAGAGAGAGGGGGAGGGGGAGAGAGAGAGAGAGAGAGGAAGAGAACGATATTGAAGATAAGACAGGGGACGTGTCTCCTCCACCCTGATTTTCTCCTTCCATTCTTCGGTGCACAGGACCCCGAAGTTCGGGGGACCAACGTGGGCCTGCACGTAATCCACGGGTACGTCGTGACGAATTTGTTCATCTGCCCAATGAGCCAGAATGCACCCCCACATCCTCTCGCCGTGTTTCATCGTCCACTCTACCTCTCTTTCTCTCTCTATCTCTCTCTCTCTTTCTCTTTCTCTATCTCTCTCTTTCTTTCTCTTCCTATCTATCTATCTATTTCTCTCTTTCTCCTGTTCTCTTCTGCACACTCGTCTTATATATACGCGAACAAATACAAGCACATCTTCCCAAGAAGAAGCCACGAAACGGGACCCTGTTTTCAAGATGGCTACTGTCCGCATCGGTGGTCATCGAACGCAGACTCGCACAAGGGAAGAGCCTCTGTCGTCTCTCTATCGAAAGGATCTTTCGATCACCTTTGTCCAACGTTGCTCTTTAAACTACTTCCAAAAATGGTACACGCGCAATCTTTCCAAAAACCGGGAAAACATCAAACGGTCTTTATACGTGTTTTATAGAGCTAACTTAAAACCAACCAAACTGATTTTATCCCGTCTGCGTCTATTGTCTACAATCCAAACAACATGATTTTCGCATTATACCGAAATTCAAACATGAATCAGTTTCAATTGTAACGAGGTTCATGTTTGTATATTAACGTAATGGACGAGTCATGTTTGCATTTTACGGAAAGACACTTATACAACTATGCAATTAGAACGATTATAACGATTTGCCTGCGGGTAATTCTATTTAGGTTTCTATTGCAAGCTATGTGCAATTTTATTTTTTTAAATACATACACGACACGAATACAATTTATTAAGTAAAAATTTTATCTTATAATGTTATAATTCTATAACGTTAAGTAAAACGAGTAACAAAGTACGAACAATCAAGAAATATGAATATATTTATAATATCGTTTTCAATATGATAAATTACATTCCGTTTAAGAGTATAACGAGTACGAGAAATGATAAAAGGAATTGCGGTGATTTTTGAGAAAAAGAAAGATAGATAAAGAGATGAAACTAGCGAATGATGAGAGAAAGAGAAGGAAGAGGAGGAAGAGGAAGAGAACTAGGATGAAGGAAATATAGAGAAAAAGAGGAAGAGACATGGAGAATGAAGGACAAAGAGAGGGGAGGGAGCAAGAAAAAGAGAGAAGGAGAGAGAGAGAGAGAGAGAGAGAGAGTACGGAGCTCTCGTGTTTCCGGCCGAGTGAACAACAATACCCGCAGACAAATGAGCATCCCGCCTCCATTGTTCGCTTCATCGGCACAGCGTAGCCTCTAGCCGGGTACCCTCCTCGCTTTTACTCGCGTCCTTTCCTCTCCCACCCCAACGGTGTGCTCCACGGTACCCCACAGTGTGTGCCTCACGTCGCCGTCGTCGTCCTCAAACACCCGACTGGGGGGTCCTCGATCAACCTGATGCGGGCCAACACCGATTAAACATCGCTGCTTCGTCGAATCTCCGTCAACGAGACTGCTTTTCCTCTCCTCTTCTCTACTTCCCTCTCTTTAACCCACCATCATTCTCTTTCTATCTATCTTTCTCTCTTCTCTATAACCCTTTCCTTTTTCTATCACTCTTCCTTCTTATTTAGTAGATGCAACCCTAACCTCTGTAGGCCATCTATCGTTTCTTTTATCTTTCTACTTTGATTTTATCTTATCGAATGTTGAGTAATCAAGTTGTGTGTGTTATAGATATACATGGAAATAAGAGTCAATATAGATGAAATATTAGAATAATTTTGCTAAGTGTATACGTATTACGAGAATTCATATGGATAATTTATAGATACATACTCTTCTATTTCTTTACGAAGAATTTGCTTGCATATAAATGTTCATTCCGTCGATTAATTTTTCCAAATATTCAAATTTTCGACTCCACGAATTGCTAACCGTTTTTCGAAAGATGTTATCTCTGCTTGCAATTCATCGTATGTTTGAGATACTTCATCGGTATAATCCATGTTCAATTTCCTGTGAAACGAAATAAACGTTAGAAACGTAAATCTTTATTCGATTATAAAATTATTTAATTAATGACACGTGTGTGCGCGCGCGTGCGTAAACTCACTCAAAATCTTTTTCCGCGAAACAAAATTTACATTTGTCTTTAAAGAGGGCAGCCTTGTCTAATCCAATTTTTTGAAAAAATTGTAAGCCATGGTACCAAATTCTTTTTTTATTTACATCTTCGGACGAAGACGGTAATTTTAAATCGGAAGCACTATCAGATACAAATCCTTCGGATTTTTCCAACTGTTTGTGAGGATCACATATACAGGAATAAAAAGGTAATTTGCTTCTTGCTATTTCAGATTCAACATCAAAGATTTATCGAGAAAATATCGGAAAATTGTAAGAAATTAATATTAAAACAAACAATACATACATTGTAATGGCTTAAAGGGCTGCAAATCACATTGCAAATCTAAAAACTTCCATAACTCCTTTATTTTTTTTTGTTCATGAATGCTACTACTTTGTTTGAATATTAATTCATTATTATTTGCCTTTTCTTTAATTTTATTTTTTGATTGTAGTTTTATTCGTCCCGGTGTTGACATCGTCCAAAATTCCGTTATCTATTCTTTCAATTTCGATTATCGAAATGATTCTCCTTCGATAATCGAAAAGTTGTAATATCGAAGGAATAAGTGTGAATTGGTCGCTAGTGACTTCGATTATTGATTGGTGCAGTTCGATGTCGGTAAAGTCGCATCCCACGCATAATTTTTTAATTAATATAATTAATATGGACATATTATGTGGTATATAAATTTGAGAAATCGAATCTTATTTGAATAGTATATAGAACACGTGATTTTATATTAAAGAAATATGATTCAGAATTTTATAATCTCGTATTTTCATGTGACGTCAGAATATACAAGGAGCGCCATCAAGTTTGTTTTCAATTACGTAGTAGAAATAAATTCGACGTGTCATCAAGGAATCGTCAATTTTTATCCTATATTTACATTTGTGTTCGTGATTAAATTGAATCATTAGATTTTACACATATCATAGTTTAATAGGATTTTTCAACAAAATTCAACAAGATGTTATTGACATAACATCAGTAGATAAAACAGTTTGGTAGCGGTAATATTTAAAAAATTCGATGTCTCGTCAAGATGAACGCAAATAACTATAAAAATAAGGTAAAAGATAGTAAAAGTATCTTATTATTGTAATATATTGATAGAAATTTAATATGATCTTTCTTTTGAAATATATTCAGAATAAGGAAGTGAAAAATATTGACACGACTAAAGTATGATGTCATTGCCCCGACAGGTTATGAAGAGTGCGCGCCGTGGACATCAAGATGGCCGCTACGTACATCTGATGATAGTTATACGTATTCGTAAAAGTCGTGACGGCGTTTCGTGATAGAGGTGCCGCGCTTTTTCGAGGTTTCGAGATGGTGAGAGTGTATAGTTAGTTGGATCTTTATCGATGAGGATTTGCTCGTTTACCCTCAATGGTATTTTCTGCATCCGCGGCCGGCTACGGCTCGCATTGAACCATGTTCGGTAAAAAACTTCATGTAGACGTCAAAAAGTCAACACTCAAAGTTCAGGATGTTAAAAAGGACAGTGCGACCCGATTTAAACATCTTAAAATTGTTCTAGGTGAGCTTTCAATATCTTCGAACGTCGAACTTTGCTTATGTCACTGTTTAGGTCATACCTCAAAATTTACTTGTCTCTTTAGTAAGTGTGGGAGAAAGAGAGAGTGAGAGAGATGAATGAATAGAAATAAGACAGTCAGACAAATATGTAGTTAGATAGTAGTAGGTAGATACATGAGTAGGTAAGTAGATAGAGATAGATAGATAGATAGAGAAAAAGAGAGAGACAGAGAGAAAAGGAGTGGGCGAATATTCTTAGCATTTATTAAGTTTTACTCGATAACAAATGAATATTTATTAAAACTTACTGTATTATATCAGTTATCTATTATTAGGACTTTTATATCATTTACTTTTCCAATCAATAGAATATGCATACATTTTATATAAGAAATATATCAAATTACAGCGATTGTCATTATCCAAACATTTATTATATTTATATAATGTTGTACTATGTATTAATCAGATTCCTATAATCCTGATTGGTTTTGGTGTTTATTCAAAATAAAAAAAATATAATACATAGTTGTGATACATTTTAATTATATTACGTTGCAAGTAGTTGGTATCTAATCACAAAACCACATGACCACATCGACCAACTCATAGTGGCCTCCACTTCCAGCTAAAATTACACTTTCATTATATACAGATAATATTGTATACTCATCTGTACAGGAATTCCAGAACTGGTTAAAATATTTTTAGACCACTTTGTAACATATATCATTGCTATAAATATAACGTCTGTCAAAGATTCAGAATATAATAAAGTTAACATTAAGTTATATGTTCTTTTTTTTTTTTAGAAAATGTGGATACGGATGAAGCGAAAGGCTTTTTTGAAGGGAATTTTAGTCATGTTTATTTTATATTATACGACTGCTTTGTATCTGCTGAGGCCAATCTACGACAGCGTGGTAAGATTGAATTAAATTATTTCATTAAATAGCAATATATTAAGTCTTATTTGATTGTACTTACATATTACAATAATTATAATTTCTATATATTAATTGTGTCAAACATAATTTTTTCCTCCTATGCTGACAGAACTTTCTTTTCATATTGGTAAGTTAAATATTAGAAATGATATTATTTTTTGTCATTATATCAATAAACATATATATAGTTTTTCAATGAAATAGTAATAAACTATATGAATTCTGAATAACAAATGTTAAACTTTATTTTTAGTACACAAGGCACATAGAGAGGAATTAGAACAAGTATTACACCTACTAGAAAAAGTTTTAACTCTTCTTCCTGAACTTTTAAATAGACGATGGCAATGTCATAGTCTTGCAAGAATTCTACAAAAGTTATTACACCCTGGAAATAGTTGGAAACTTCGTAGGCAGGCCATAAGGTAAAAACTTTATAAAGATTATGTACAAATATAAGATAATATTGTAAAGCAGATATATATATATATATATATATATATATATATATATATATGATGTATATATGCATGTATGTATACATGTATGTATGTATGTGTGTATATATGTATGGATGTATGTACGTTTTAGGTATTTTATTTTATGGTACCAAGCACTGGGTGAAAATGCTCCTGAACATATCCATCAAATGTTTGCCTGTTTGGTCCCAGGCTTTCCACCACCACAGTCTTTGCACTATAAGTGTGAACGTAAAATTGATAACAAAAAAGATAAATCAACGAGAACAAGCACATCTGATGAGAAAGAGAAAAGAGACTTTTATGATGCACAAGTGATACAGAGTATTTTTCATGATAATGGTTCAAATCAGGGTCCAATAAGTCAGGTAGATGGTGGACCTATTTTACCTCCGCAAGGAGGAGAAAAGCCATTAGACAATGAGACTGTTAGATTTTTAGAAGCATTATTGGAGTTCATGGTGACACAGGTAGTCAAAATAGAATGGAGAGATAAAACAACGAGGCAGCACAAGACATTTCAATTTTTATTAGAACGCTTTAAAGCAACTTACCTCCGTTATATATGTCCAGAATTTGATGACAATTTTTCTTTATATAAGCCTAATTTAGAATTGCCTACAGTGAGAAAACCAACTAATCAAAGTCAGAATAATTACGTTCTCTGTAAAGTCGCATTAATCAAATGGATTGCGAACTTTACTCATGTTGCAAGAAAAGATAGTCTTTTTACACATCTCCCACAAAGCACAACACCCAATGAAGAAAATCCAGAGTCAGAACTGCGTCGCGTTTCAGTTACACAACATTCGAGTGATTCGAATTTACTTTCACCTGAATCTACACTCTCTCAACATGATAATCAAAATCAAGAAGATAACACTATATCAGCTGTTACTTTAGTCAGAGAAGTTCTCTATGGAAATAGAGATAATGTTAATTTTGTTCATGAACTTTATAGACAAGCATTTCTCTTAGATTTCAGTCATGCAGGAGCAATAAGGAAAGCTATAGCTGTATATAAGGATTGGATACAAATGAATGAATTACCTCCATTTATGTTAGAACCTTTGGATGGACATAAAGAACGAGACTATGACGATAGTCTGAAAAAAGAATCTAATGAGACAGATAAAAGTCCATCCGAAAATTATCGACAACCTAGATTGAGAAATGATTCATATTTAGGTGCTATACATAGGGAAAATTTGTTTATAAGAGCAGGATTACAAAATGTACTGCAAGTATTTATTACACAAGCATCACACGTTTTTTTCCTTGAATATTCAGGTTTAAATTCAACTGCAGCTTTAATAGAAGAACAAACTGATAGTTGTAAACGAGTTTTGAATGTTTATCGATATGTTGTCATGCATTCAAGATTGGAGCCTGCAACGTGGGAGCAATTGCTTAGAGTACTGCTTCAAATTACGTCGTTAGTACTGAGTGAAAATTCATCTCGCCGCAAACACCATGAAACAATTGGTGGCAAATTAGCACCTGCTATATTTCAAACTTTGATTGTTACTTGGATAAAAGCCAATTTAAATGTGGTCATATCTACCCATCTTTGGGATCAGTTTCTAGAAGTACTATCTTCTTTGACACAATGGGAAGAATTAATTCGAGAATGGGCAAAAACATTGGATACTTTAACACGAGTACTCGCAAGGCATGTATATAACTTAGATTTAAATGATCTACCATTAGATAGATTAAGTGAACAAAAAACAAAAAGACGTCGTGGAGTTGGAAGTCGTGCTGCATCGATAGGAAGTGTTCAGCCACCATGTAAAGGAAGTATTGATCAAGAGAGTAATACTACATCAAAAGAAAATGTAACAGGTACAATTTCATTTGCAAATTTTTCGATTATATTGATGTGTTCTTTATGAACAATAATTGTTAATAATATTATATTGATTGTAATAGACCATCCATTACGAGATTTAAGAAAAGGTCGATTATTACCACGCAGTGCAAGCGATAACACTATTTATAATGGAAAAGCTCGTACGAAGTTTCACAGAAGTCGTACTCATACTGTACATACTGGGGTTCCTGGTGAGTTAAAAAATTAATAATACAAATAATTGTGTTGAGTGATTTTTGTTTATAAAGTTCAAATTTCATGTTCTCCTGTTAGTAGTGCCATCTATGTTACTGATACTGTGTGCAATTTATTTATAACTTTACACTTTTGTTGCTTTACTACTCACACTAAGTTAAAAATAACTATTTTTGTGTCAGACATCATGCCATTTTATTTCTGTTATTAGTAGACATTTTTCATAATGATTCACATTTGTGTATTCCTTTTTAATTTCAATTTATTCATCATTATTTATATACAAACTGTTCCTGAGTTGGAGTAGCAGATATACAGTCTATTACGATATCAATAACCTTCATAGTGTCTGTGGCTTTTGTATTAAGTGTAAATAATTTCCTCGCGTGCAGTACTTCCCCTATCTATAGAGCAAGATATGGCACGATTACTATCAAGTGGTCCTACATCATCAATAACTGGAAAAATGCTACCAAACAGACGTGCTAAATCATTGGATAGCATTGTCATAGTTGATAGTGAACCACCATCTCCACGTTGTCCCTCTCCAACACCAAGCAGTGGCGTTGACAGCAATAAAGATAGTCCAATACAAATAGAGAACATTGATGGCAGCAGTATTGGTATGTACTTTCCTTCTCATTATATGTTGTCTACATTAAACATACATTTTTGTTTATTAGAGTACAGCAAGGTTTTCATTAAACAAATCTTAGATTTATATTTCATCAGTCAAGATAGCATTACATTTTTTACATTATTACAAGATAGGAGCTAGATTGCATTATGCTGATTCGAATTTTAATCACTTGGCTTACTATGCATTAATTTATTTATTATCCATTATAGGAAAATCAAAAATAAGAAGAGCAAAAATAATATCTCTTGGAGGTAATAATATTTATATGATTTTATATTTTACAGATACAAATGATATAACAGAAAGAAGATCTGTTATGGCAGGTGGAGGAGTACGAGGATGGTTGCCAGATGTTGCTGTCGTATTATGGAGGCGAATGTTATCTGCTTTGGGAGATGTAAATAATATTCAAGATCCAATATTACATGGTCAAGTTATGGATTATCTCGTACAACTTACACAAACTCTTATAAAGGTACACTTTCACTTTCCTTTGCCTTCCCTTTTTTTTTAAAGCTAACAACAACAATCATTTTGTACAAATAGGTATTTTAATTTTCATAGATTCGTTTAAATCAAGGTGTCTCTGGAGATAATCAAGTAACACCTCCTGCTCCAGAACTTATTCCACCTCTAACAGTTATAGCTCCATGGTGTTTTAAGGTATATTTATACGTACAACAGACGTGTATAAATATTTTTATAAGTATATTTTCATTAATATAAGCATTCCTTATTTTAGGCAATACAGTTACCAGCTCAATATGAAGTAGGCAAATTAGCCGCATATCGCCTTATATGTCTTTTAACTGTCCAACCTTTGGATATAAATTTACCGAAACAGCATTTGAATCTTTTTTATCGTGCTGTTCATAATGGGATTGCTAGCAACGATAGTAAAGTACTCCATGTATTAGTCAAATATACTGGGCCTCGATTATTTAGTTTAAATCTACCTGGTTCTAGTCTTCTTATTTTGGATTATATACATGCCGCTAATGTAATACTAAGTAGTCAAGATGTCGAGGTACTATATATTACATATGATACACACGTATATATTGTAGATATAAATAATAATAATTATTATTATTTAGGCACCCAGAACGGAAGCTGTCTCTATAATCGGTTCGTTATTATCATTACCTGCAACAATAGCTAAATTGCCTGTGCTGCAACCAAATGGATCTGATATTCTAACAATAGTATGCCCCGATGCAAAGGTATTCGAATTTATTTTGAAAATTTTATGACGATCATTTAAAATATATAATACAGTTAAATTTGTAGGAACATGTAGTGAATATTCTTTTGAGAAGCTGTAGACGCGAACCAACTGGCATAGCAAGATGTTTAGCCCTTTCTAGCATAGCCATGTTTGCGTACAGAGAATTATCTTGTAAAAATCAACATCCACGAATTCCAGAGGCTGTTACTGTTCTTCTTCTTGCACTTAGGGTGAGTTAATAGCTTTTTCTTTTAATCAAATATAAACTTTGTATGGTGGTGAAATAGATTTATATAGATTTTAAACTTTATTGTCATTATTTATGCATGTGCTAGAAGTAATTATTCAGATCTTAGTTGCTTGCAAATGGATATTCAAACAATATACTTTGCCTGATAGAGAAGAAGGAACGTATAAAGAATGTTTTTACATAAATTTATTAGTAATATATACATTAATTATAGTAGACATAAGATAATAACGTGTAAGTAGATATCTGTTCCATCGAGTCTGATTGACAGCAGATGCAAGGGATCAAGCGGTACAAGACTGGTTTCTATTTTCCTTTAGTAGATCAGGTAGTTTTCTTTTATATATATAAGGACATACAATTGTGGTCTTATTGTGTGATGTTCCAGTATTTCTCTGTTGACTGATTACGTTTTTCAGGATGTTGTCATCTTTGCATGGTGCATTGCACAGAAATTTTGTATTTTATGTGTTTATTAGTTGAATATCCAATTTATTGTATAAATACTTGGTAGCTTATTTTCTATATATTACTAATGTTTTGTGTTAATCGTTTTTCAGAATAAAAGATCACATAATGTTTTTATTATATATTTTTCAGGCTACACATGTGACAGTTGCTCAGGTAGCATGCGATTCCCTTTTACTTTTGTGCGACAAGGCAGACACTTTATTGGAGTTATATCCTAATGTGCCATGCAAAATTACACATGTATGATCACTATATCGAATATATTACTTGTATGTAAAAATGACTGTATTTAATACTACATTTAAAATTTTACAGGTTCTTTCAGAGACACTTGGACGTATGACTCTACGAGAAAGGCGTGGCCCATTAACTATATCAATGATATTTTGTTTAGGAGAATGGGCTATGAATTTGGGTCCAACTGTATTGTTACGTATATATCAGGGAAAACCACTTTTAATGACATTATTCACAGTTAGTAACGAACACAATTAATATAAAAAATTGTACATTTAATATTTTGTAGATTTCATTAACTTTCTATATATAATTAGGTTTTAGATAACATAGCACAAAATAAAGGAGGAAAAGATCCACCAAAAACTAATAAATGTCACCAAGATGAAGATGAAGATTTTGATCCCGACATTACCTTAGATAACTTAACGGATGAAGTATGCGCAAAGTCTCCTCATCGTGGTAACGTTCATTCGGTTCAGCTTGCAGCGAAAATGGTAAACATAGTATTTATATATGCATATGTATGTATGTACATATGTATTTATTTGAGAGCAATTTATATGTAAAAATGAATTCGTTTGACAGGTAATGATGCATTTGATCAATCATCTGGGTCATTTTCCAATGGGTATTGGTGCAGCTCGTCTTTCGTCGTTAGTTGTTGAATTGGATGATGTACCAGGAATTGAAGGAGACGAGCTTTCTTCTGCAATCTTTCAAGCACCAAATATACAATTATTAATGCTTTCCAATTCAATTATAATGTCTCTTGTTGAATTAGCTGCACTTGATGCACCCGGAGGAGGTGTTACAGCTGGCTTAACGACAGCTCCTTCTTTAGTAAGAGTTTTATTACGAGATTTAGCAGGGAAAGCATCTTGGGATAGTTCCATTTTGTACAGTCAACCCTTTATTGACGACGAATTTCAAACACCGTTTGCAAAATCAGGTAAGCTTTTTGTTGTATTCATTTTATGTGTATCGTTTTTATATTTATTAGATATAAATTTTAGTTGATTGGGATATAAAATCTCATAAGGAAGAATTGAATAGTGTTATAACGCAGCAGAGCTGCGCTTCGAGACACACTATAAGGCATCGCGAGCCTCATATTTTGCCAACATTTGCAAACGGTGCAAGTGATATGGACAATTTAGATGATGTAAGTATACTCTGTATATACATATATATCCAATACATTATAATTTTTTACTTTCATGTGTCATGAAACAGATTATAACTTTGAATGTTTAGCTTCTTCAATATATAGGACATACGAGTCCTGAAGTTTTATGTAATCCGGAGATAGCATTAAATGCACCTGCTAATCCACCGCATGGATTGTATCTTGAAAGTGAAACTATTGCAACTATTTTAAATCAACGAAATGCAGAGCAAGAACATCTTAATAATTGGAGTCAACATATTAGGTTAATATATTTATTATATTAAATTAGAAAGAATGATCATTTAGATTATATAATGTTACTGTTGGTTGGAATGTAACTTTGTTATGCATGTCCTTTTAGTATGTGTGCGACACCAATTAGTCCACCAACGTGCCGCCAACCACCAGCACCGTTTCATCACTGCCGACTTCTATTTTCTCATTTGGGCCTGTCTGGTTGGGAACAACGGAGAAAGTTACATTTGCTTACTAAAAATGAAAAACTTCTACGTGAATTACGAAATCTTGATAGTCAACGTTCTAGAGAGACACATAAGATCGCAGTGATCTATGTTAGTCAGGGACAAGAAGATAAAAACTCCATATTAAGCAATGTCGCAGCTAGTAAGGAGTATGAAAATTTTGTAGCCAGGTTAGCTTGGGAAGTTGAACTCGAATCACATACAGGTTTTCTTGGGGGTCTTGTGCCTGGAAAAGCATCTGGTGTAACTGCACCTTATTTTGCAACATCTTTCACCGAAGTTCTCTTTCATGTAGCAACAAGAATGCCATCCGATAGTCCAGAAAGTTTATTACAAAAGGTGTGTAATTTCTACATATTACGACATTACAAATATTTATTGATAGAAGAGATGGGAATTGGTGTTACATTGTATTAAATTTACTTTCAGACACGACATCTTGGCAACGACGAAGTTCATATCGTTTGGTCAGAACATTGGAGAGATTATCGTAGAGATATCATACCGACCGAATTTTGTGATGTTTTAATAGTTATTTATCCATTGCACAATAAGTTATATAGAATACAAATTTCTAGAAAACCAGAAATACCATTTTTTGGTCCATTGTTTGATGAATGTATTGTTGAAGACAAAGTTCTCCCTGGTTTGGTTAGAACCACAGCTTTAGCTGCGAGTAGAGCCAAGAGATCAACACTTACATTATATCAACATTAGTATGTTCGCTATTAATAATATATTATTCCATGAAATGTATATACTATAAAAATAATATTAAATATTATAGTTACGAGGAACGGGCACGATCTATCGATACTGTAATGAGGAATCATAAAGAATCTACAACTTTTGAAGAGTTCACTGCAAATGTCTATTCTCCGGTACAACCAGCAAGTCCATTCAGTGGAACGTCTTCTGTATCTGGTTAGTTTTTATTTTATCGCGTAAAAATCATTTTTTATTATTATTATTATTATTATTATTATTATTATTATTATTATTATTATTATTATTGTTATTGTTATTATTATTATTGTTATTATTATTATTGTTATTATTATTATTGCTATTATTATTATTATTATTATTATCAATAGCCTCATGATAGCATTATGATGATTTTGAGAAAAGAAAGAATATTAGTTTCATATTAATATTACACAGCATGAAAAGTGGCAATTATTTTGATTTGTTATTATTATTATTAATATCATACTATCAGGATCTACAACAAGCGTGCAATCCACAGCATCGTCAAACCTTGCGGCGGCACTTATAGATTCGCATCAGGGTCGTTCTGGTCTACGCAGTACTTCGGCAACAAGCAATGATACTCGTGCAAATAGAGGTGACTAATTCAGTCCACTAACCCCCATCCACCTTGTAACACCATCCAACAAGGTAGTATTATTAGTTAAATATTATTTCTGTGCTGTCTTCCAGTATTATATAAAACAGTTATCTGATCTCCCTTTTATCTAATGTTATTATCTTTCTCTCCCCCCCCCCCCTATCTCTCTCCTCTATCTCTTTCTCTCTTCCTCTCTCTCTTTACCTCTCCCCCTCTCTTTCTCTTTGAAAATTATCTATAATTTCATAAATACCATATTTAAATTTATACTTTAATAAGTTCTCTTTATTTTCATGCCGTTTACTTAATCATGCGTGATTTCATCAGTATTAAAAAAGTTTTTTGTGCTCTGTTTCTTTCTTTTTTCTCTGGTCTGTATTAATCTTCCATATCGCACTATTATTCCTCCTTACTTTTGTAATAGAAAGTATAAGAAAATATTTATAAAAAACGTATAGAATGAATAAATGAAGAAAATAAATATTAAATGGATTTTTCTTTTCTTTTTCTTTTTGTTAACTTATTCGTTTATAGTTCTTTTCTCATTTATCTTTCTATAGATAATTAAGCTAATATTCGTTTTTTATTATACTTTCTAGTTTCTATTCTAAATTGATGTGTAAAATAAAAAATGTGAGAAATAGTATTTGTGTTCATGTTGATTATAGCTTCTGATGGAAGCAGAGTATGGTTCAGTAGTGATGCTCAGGAAAATACTGCTTTGCATGGAATTTCACCAAGACCTGTTAAAAAGATGTCTTTCAAAAGCGGGCCAAAGCAGAGAACAAATACACAGCCTACACCGCCGGACAGTCCAAGATACAAATAATTCGACATTAATTTTCTAAGAAGAATGTTTGCACAATGGGTGGTTTAGGTATGTCTTTTAAGTTCTATTCTATTGTGATGGAAATTTTCAAATTAATATAGATAATAGAGAGTAATATAGGATGGTGTCTAGTAACAAAAAAATGTTCAAGAAATTTTTCATATTTAGCACATCTATCGGATATAATGTAACACTTAATAATTACACTGAACTTGAATATTTTACTTCATTGGAATTGAACATCTGATTAGGTTTAATGTTTTCTGTTTTCCGTCCTTAGATTTAATTTTCACATACTAGTTGTACAGATTATTGCTTATTTGTTGCAACGTAAATATTAATTTATTACAGTATAATTTCATAGAAAAATATATTGTATCATAGATATAACGATAAGTATATTTTCTTTAAATATTTACTAGCTTAACGTTCGAGCTGGAATAATTGTACAGTAATTTACTCAAATTGATTTGATTGACTATTTGAAATAAGCAAGTTATATAAAGAATATACATATTAAGTGAACATGTTTTCATACAGTGTAGATCTTTTATTGCATTTCAAGTAACAATGTGAAATACTTGAAAAAATACTTGAAAAAATCTAATATGACAATATGTAGTTTTGGGATAATTATTTAATTTCTTAGAAAATTTCGCTACAAGTAAATAATATAGTTTTATTTAAAAAAATAATAGATTGTAACATTTTATTTATGAAAATGATATTATTGTTTCACCATTAGCAAAATGTTTTTAGATTTTGTTCTAAAGTGAAATTCTATAAAGATTTATTCATTAATTATTATTCATTCAGTAATTTACTCGAAACAACTCGTACATTCCATGAATGTCTTTTTTTTTTTGGCGTTTGCACTTCTTATTTTCATATGCATTTTGAATATTAGCACTCTTAAATATTGCATTCCAGTTTCTTTTTGTACGACTTAATAAAATTGAATTAACTTTCATGTATTTCAACGAAATACATTTTTAGAAAATTATTGCCTAGAGCAAAGTGTTGGTAGTATGAAAAGCTGTTTACAAAATATATTTTTTTTCATACCAAAGTCAGAGGTGCTTAATTTTTGTAATGTCGAACACATGTAAGTACTTCTATATTGTATAAATTCAAATGAAAAATATAGTAGAAAAAAATAATAAGAAAAATATTGGCAGAACGAATAACGGAGTCAACATTTATTGAATAAGTAATTGCTTAATATATATATACAAATAATATTAACTTAGTAATAATATTTAAAAGTATTAATGCTATTCAATGCTATTAATAAATAATGAAATGACGAAAAAAAAATAATGAATTATTAAGTAATTAGATTATGCTATGATAAGTGTCTGATAGTTTATTTGCATAAAGACACTTTTAAATCTGTGCAGTTAGAAGAATTGACTCTCTGCGTGTGATTAGAATTTTTTGACCATTTAAGAAATTTCAAATAAAAAACACATTCAAAATTGTAGACATTAGCAATGAAAATATAGGTAGTAATTACCAATGGATAGATCATGGCCAAAGCAGCATTATTTTTTCACTAATTTATATTGAGAAAGAATGAAAAGGAATGTATGTATTGTACATAAATCGCTAAGCAGATAGATGGTGGTGGAGTTATTTCATCAAATAATTCATTATTATGAAATGTATTATTATTACATTATTATGAATCTGATCTATATATGTATCTACATACATGCACTCTCATGTGTGCACACACAAAGGATACACATACACGAAAGTGAAACAATTTATTATAATACTTCAAACTATTACTGTGAATTGTATTTATATATTGTACTTAATTGTTCTATAATTAGTGTTACTAATTGCTATATGCTATAATTTTCGTTATATTATTGTTATAAGATTTTATGTTTATATAAACTGATCTTATGACGGAGTATAAACAAAACAGATATAATCACATGTAGAGATATGAGAAAGAAAAAATACGTAGTTGCTTATTTACAAAGAATGCAAAATTTCTTTGATAAGATAGCAATTTATTTATATAAAGCCTAAGAAAATAATTTATCAACAAAATCTTTTATTTTACACTAACATCTTTTTCTATATAAAAAAATATTAAAACTTCTACTACATATACGCATACGCTTAAGGATATTTACTTATGTTACTGTTTACGCAGGATATATATGTATGTATACATGCTTTATATATATATATATGCAAAATGTTTTATATGTATTATAAAACAGTACTCTCTGTTCTTTCCGTACTAAGAAAGTTTATGTTGCTTAACAAATAAAATATATTGAAAATATTCATTTACCATTATATAAAATGTAAAATATTTTAACTAATTCTAACATATTAATTATTTTGTACGGAAAACATAACTAAATATATTTAACTTAACATCCTTTACACACACAGACACACACACACATACACACGATTCTGTAAAGGGTATGAATATACTCGTAATATGATTGATCTGAGAAATATCAAGCGTGATTGGCACTGTTATAAACACATGGTATTTAAAACATTTGCAAAAAAATATTTTATTGTAATGAAAACTTGTTATATATCCAAAGATTTTTTCTCATAGTGTTAATTATATATCTCTGTATTTGACTGTATGTCTTGCAGCACAATAAAATTGTGATGATTCTACCTTGATTATAGACGAAGTAAGATGATTTTTTAAACATTATCTCAATCAATTTGATTACGGTAACAATAGTTACATAACATTTATATATCTATATAGAGAAGGTATGAAAATTAAGTTGTTGATATATAGGTTAATAATTAGTTATAGATTAGATACGTGTACGATTACAAAGTAATGTTTAATATGTAGATTAATGGCGATAAAACAAGTCTCGATTCTTAATAACATTATTTACCATTCGTCGATACTACAGATTTCTATTCTAACTTATATCGATAGTATATCGATCAAATTCTCTTTTATCGACACAACTTATAGTAAGACTTTTTCAATGATAATGTAGGACTTACATCATTTTTCGTCGATACATAGATCGTTCAACAGGTGACAGTGCTGGCAGAATGAAGGCAAGAGAGGAAAAGGCTAAGTTTTTAGAAGACCTTGGTAGAAGCTCGCTCGTATTAGATCATGTTACATCGTCCGACTTGGACTATTGTTTGAGTCTCTACCGTGTATTGTTTAAAGAGTGTGAAAAGAAGCACAAGTCATCACGGGTATTTAGTTTTGTAAGCATTTTTGACATATATATTGCGTTAAGATAAGACAAATGCAGAAGAAAGAAGACGCCAAAGTTCATCAAATGATCGAGAAAAAAGTAACGATCACAGTGAAATCTCACAGTAACGAGTATCCAACAGTTTATTGATCGCAGTCGTTTTCGCGGTTAAAATTCACTTTACTAATCTGGACAAGAATGAAACACGTGCACGTATAGAAATAAGAGGTTAGTTTCTATTATATATATCATAACTTATGAATTATTTTCATGAGGATATCCGATTATGATAATTTCATTTCTATGTATAAATATTATATAAATTTACAAAAAAAAAATGTACGTAAATGACCAAAACAATATTAGAATATTAGAAATTCTGTTTGATTTTGTTTAAACACATATGTCTCTATTCAATTGTTCGAGTTATATACGAAATAGGAATATGTTAATGCATACTGTATTTCAAAGTATAATAATTTTAACGTAACAATTCATCAAAGAACCATAATGATTGGCGAGAATTTCGTTATTCGAATGTATTGATTTTTAACGAATAAAATAAAATTATTTAATATTTTTTCGTAATCGAATCGAAATGTCACGTAGACCCTTCTTTGGCGCGATGTCGAGATTCCCATTCTTTTTCTATACATAGTATGAACAAGGTATGATTTATCAATTATAAATAACTATTTCCGCACCAATCATCGAGTTCTTTATTACGATGGAAGAAACGTTGCAAGTAATTTTTGTGGACTACGTAAAACGTTTCTTTCGTGATACAATTGCGTCATAGCAAATTTTAAAAATATTCTTTTGACATGTTAACATTAAACACATTGTAATATTTATAAGAAAGAATTCTCCAAGATCGATAATCTTTTTGTTACAATTTTACGTAACGTCCGTATCGATTCTTATTTGATATCATATTCGTATATGAAATAAATAAAAATAAATTATAATATAAAAATAAATATTAATAAATTTAAGCATAGACGCATATATTGAAACATTTAATATAACATTAATATAATAATATTTTTAGATAAGATAATACATACGAATACGTATTAACATATGTGAACGTATATACGTATGTGTACATTGGTTTTCTCACTTGTGTGCTTATTCGAACATTTGGTCGGAATTCATAGATTACATCAGCTTGAGTTATTACAAAAAATTATCTCTATGCAATTATTACGTATATTACAAAATATCTCTTTTGATATGATGTATTTTCATAACAATTTCACAATTTTTTTCGTCCGCTATTAAAAGAAGTAAATAATGCGTAAATAGTAATACACGTAATAATAACATATACAAGGTTTTTTTTTTTTACGTTTTTTCAACGTTCTAGATAAGTTTTAATCGAGTAGTTCAATTATCTTTTAACCTTTTAATAAAGAAAACCTCATGGAACCCATAATAAAATAAGCTAGAACATAAATGACTAATCGGAAGTTATTCTTAATCAACGATATCATTCTGTTTCCATTTGATTTAATCAGAAATCCGTAAATACACATTTTTATTACGTTTTATTTAATTCTGTTTGATTTGGGTTTATAAAATTTTAAATAAAGCTTTCGAAAACAAGAAGTTTAGGTGGGAACGTTTGATGAGAGAAGATTTATGTATGTATAAGAACGATTATAAATTAGTAGAAGATAAACTGCATCGTGGCAAACAACTGCACGTATGTATGTACGCGTATTTACGTTAAACTTTTAGATATTATGATAATCTTACCTTCGAAGGATCCGAGACATCTTTCGTTTATTTAATATATTTTATCGATCGTTAATTCATTGTTTTTTTTTTTTTTTAATATTATGTAGATATTATTTGGATACGTTATCACGATTAATTTATTATTATTTATACAGAATTCTTCTTTATTTTTTTAAGATTAAATCAGACAATAAATTTATTTTTAATTTCAATAATTAAATTTTAATAATCTGCTCCCGTGAAACAGAACAGCACACTTTATTTTCATTAGAAACACGGATCGATTTAAACGGATAAAATATGTACATATATGCAAGATGTAAAGAAAAAAAAAAAAGGATATATTACAAAGCAATGGAGTCCCGTGAGTGATATCAAACAAATAATGATTAAAACGATAACGTCATTCTTATGTTATCTGTAAACTTAATCGTATGATAACGACATAATAAAACAATCAAGCAATGATTGTCATAAAATTCATTCATTCGTTACGCCGTAATTTTTCTCTCTCTTTCTCTCTTTCTCTCTTTCTTTCTCTTCCTCATCGTCTTTTATTTCGAATTTCTTAGCACAAGATATTCAAGAGAAAAACGATGTCTCGTATTCGATTGGAAATATCTTTGATTTATCCTTGTTCCGATTTCTATTCGTCTTTAATGAGTTCGTACTTGACTCTCTTTATATCGAAATAAGTTTCTTTACACGTACATATAGATGTTTGTAAGATGCGAGTAAATATAAATTATACTTTCTCCATATTATTGATTATTTTTATATTACGTGTATCTGTGTATATAAATCAATTTTTAAAAATTATCGTTAGATCTATTTATTAGTTTTCAGTGCTTATTATGATAATGATTTTAGAGAATCAATTGTGAAAGATTATATAAGATATTTTTAGCATGTACGCACGCGCGCGTGCTATATGTGTGTGTATGATTCTTAAGTTAGAAATTATTGATTAATTCTTTATAACGTCAGTGAAATCGATCGATACAAATAAGATTGCGTAAATTAAAACATTGCGATTTTAATACGTTCCCGCGTAAATATAGATTTTAAATATGGCTGCCACACCCGCGTATTTTTCGACGACCATACGACGACGACGTCGACGAGTATGACTACGTGAGATGTATACAATTCTAGAAACGTTTATGACGTCATTGGCATCCGTGTAAACATAATACTTCCAATTATTTTCAAAGATCTATATAATAATAATATTAATAATGATAATACATAGCAATGTTTTTTTTTTATTGTAAATTGAGTACCGTTAATCTATATAAATAACATTTGTATATAATAACGTATTATTTCCGTTCTATATAGTATCATGTCGATTATTCTATGCGTTCGTAATTATTTATTTATTTATGTTTAGATATAAATCTTGTATCATTTAATTAATGAATTATCTTCAACAGATACTCGTTTATATATCTCGAAGGAAGTTCTTTGATCAAAGAAATAATTGTTGGATTTAAATTGATTCCTAACGAGAACACGAAAGACTAGGTAGTTTTGAAAGTGCAACGAACTTGCATTTACAAAGGGGCATCGTCGTCAATCATTGTCCTCGTACGAAAAGCAAAATGACTCTCTTCCGGAAGTACAATGGTAAGTAATCTTCAATTAAAATTATATTCGTCGTACCATATATTGTATTTATGATTTATAAAACTTAAGACTACGTACATCATTCGAATAAGTAATAATTTATTCTGAAAGTATTACATAGGAATAATTATAATTAAGAAAAAATATCTCAATTTGAAATTACCGCGTTTTTTTATATCTCATGTTTTTGATCATTTGATTTTTTAATTTTTTATATTAAAAATTCGTATTAATCTGAATGAAAAGAACAATTCATACAAGACGATAAATGAGAAATAATTTGTTATTATTCCTCGAAATACGTATATATTTATAAATTAGCTTTCTCTTCGTGGAAATGACAGAAGATCTGAATAGGTTTTATTATTTATATAATAATTATACGTATCTAATTTCGTTTGAATGAATGGAGAAATGCAAAAGTGTCATATATAGTGTGGATATAATTCAATATATTTGAATGTCATACATTGACGATGGATTATCATATAATGTGTAATTATCGAATTGTATTTATATTTGTTTTATAATATAAAGCTAAATGTTTTTATTTCGATCGACGCACGCACGCACACACATTTTTTCTTTTTTTTCAATTTTATTTCATCCGCCTTGGAACCATTTATAATTTGAATCTGTTTTATTGGAGATGTATGTAGTGCTTTGCAAAAATAGATAGAGAGAAATATATATCGTATAAACGTGTTAAGAAGGTCGTCCGAATAGAGCCAATTCTTTTTTTTTGTGGTTTTTTTTTTTACGTCGCAAATTATCCGCAATATTCTCTAACATAAAAAAATGCAAAACTTAATTTATTCAGAAATAAACAACTATATTATGTCATAAAACGTGTTACATAAACGTCAGTTTGCTATCAACAAAATTGTTTTGCTAAAACGTTCAAGGTCGAGATTAAGATTTACAATATTTCACTTATTACAATAAATATTATCAAGATTATTAGTTTATGTCTTAATAATTCAAATATTGAAGATAAAAAATATTGAGATATTAAAAAGATAAAATGTTTATTATAAATTAATATTCTATTAATTATTGATCAAGTTCATAACAAACATTTTCAGCATTGAACGTATTTATATAGAAATAAAAATTATCTGAAATGACTTTTAACCTATTGTCTATCGATAATCGTAATTTGCATATATCTTTTGATTTTATTTACAGAAAAAATACCTCGCCGGGGTATTCTTGGAGCGATGATGTTTTTGGCCTGTATGTTCTCATATGTAATACGTACAAATTTGTCTATTACCATTGTTGCTATGGTAAATGCGACTAGTAAAAATGGAACTGTTGGTCCTATTTGTACTGCAAACTCTCTTACGAGTAATAAAACTATTGAGCTAAAAGATGTAATACCCTTTAACAATATTTCTTTTGATATTTAATATTATTGGTATATGATTTAACTCTAAATGAATTTCAGTACGGTGAACGTTACGAATGGAATCAACATGTACAAGGACTTTTGCTTTCTGGATATTTTTATGGTGTTTTACCAGCCAGTGTACCAGCTGGTCTTTTAGCTGAGAAGTATGGAGGTTCTAAAGTGGTTGCGTAAGTTAAATTGTTTTCTAATGGAATCATTGATTAATTTTTTAATCTAACTCACATATTATTGTTATTACCAGATTTGCTACATTAATTCCTGCAGTATTAAATCTCCTGATGCCATGGGCTTCCAGTATTCACTATGGCTTTGTTTTCATGCTTCGTTTTATGATGGGATTTTTTGGTGTAAGTTTTTTAATAATCTTCATTATTAGTACATTTATTATTACTCAGTTTATTACATTAGTTATTACTAAGATAAGAAAAACTTTAATACACAGAAAGAACTAATTTATATAAAATAATAAAACAAACTTAATTATAATATATTCTTATCTTTATGGTTTTGGTCTATTAACATTCTTCAAAGATTTAATCTCATAACACTTCACATTATCTTCTCCTGTAATATTTTATTTCTAGTAGCTAACATTTAATAGTGATAAGCCAATTAAAAATTCTATTATAGGGTGCTGTTTATCCTGCTCTTCATGCAATGATTGCGAGATGGGTACCACCTAGCGAAAAAGGAATGTTTGTGTGGACTATGCAAGGTTATATCTCAATCACTTAAATGTTAAATAATCAACAAATATAAAAATAACATAGATGCATTTTTTTTATAGGTGGACCTTTTGGTACGGTTGTAACATTTTCTTTATGTGGACAAGTAATCAGTTCTTTTGGATGGAAAGCAGCTTATTACGTTACTAGTGGACTTATGTTACTTTTTTATGTTCTGTGGGTTTATCTTATATATGATACACCTGATGTTCATCCAGGAATAACTCAAAAAGAAAAGTCATATATAAAAGAGCAAATAGGTACTTCTATATCAAAACAAAAGGTGCCACTTCCTATAAAATCTGTTGTCACATCGGTACCATTCTTAGTTCTATTGTGGGCTCACTTTGCAAATATGTGGGGCATATATTTCATTGCAACTAATGGTCCAAAGTATACTTTAGAAGTACTTGGATTCAATATGAAATCGGTTAGCTCTTGATATTTGTACTGAATGAAATACGCTTTCTTTCTTTTATTTATGGAGGTATTGAATTAAAATGCTTTATATCCGTAGGGTGGCTTTCTTACAGGCTTACCTTACATAGCTAGATTAGGTGCTGGAGTATTATTTGCAGCTGCTGGTGATTATATTCGAAGAAAAAATATTTTAACTTTAGAACTGATTCGTAAAATATTTATGCTGTTTTGTGAGTATCTAATACTACTTTTTATAGGTACATTTTTTTTAATAAATAAATATATATATAGTATTCTGAAAAATATTTTTTACTTACTAGCACACATGGGTCCAGCTATTGCTTTGATTATTATGACTTATGCTGGATGTGATGCAACAACAGCAATGGTGATGTTGATCTTGGCATTGACTTTTAATGGTGCCGCTTGTCAAACTAGTTTAGTAAATCATCAAGATCTTGCACCGAATTTTGCTGGTTCTTTGTATGGTGTTATGAATACTTTTGGTAGTTTTCCTGGATTTATTATCCCACCGATTATTGGTGCTTTAACCAACGAAAGGGTATGTTCATTTTTATCAAAAGTTCACATAAAAGTATATTACTTTTAACTGTATTTATTAATATCTTTTTATTTTATAGAATGGAGTGGAAGAATGGCGTATTATGTTCTGGTTATCAGCAGGAGTATTTGTTTCTGCAACAATTCTATTTTGGATCTTTGGATCTGCGCAAATACAACCATGGAATGACTTGAGTCATTCTAAACCTACAGAAATATTAGAAGAAGAAAAGCAAATGACAGTAATGGAAGTACCAGTGAAAGAATTACAGACTGAGAATGACGAGAATGAACGTTTGTAGGATATTACAGATAATTTAAAATTTAGATCGAAATGCTAGATTACATTTTTATTAGGGAAGGTAATTTTAATTTCGTTTTATCTCATCATCTTTCTACTTTTTTTTTTTTTTTTTATAAATAGAAATCCATGTTTTCTGATGACTGCTACAATGCACAATTTACTTTTATGAATTCTAACAACAAAGAATTTCATTTATTACATCATTTTTTCAAGATATTTTTATGATTTTCTATTATTATTTTCAATTTTCATTCGCTAATAATTAAGCATTTTATTTCGATAAGAATATCTTACAAAGAGATTTACTTACTACAATAATTTTTACTCTTATATTTTATCTGACCAAAAATATTAATAGCATACCAATATAGATTTTATATATATATTATATATATATGGACTTTTATATATAATTATAAATTAATACTATAAGCATGCTTATTTATAAGTATTTATAAAATTATATTTTCTTATTAATTTATATGTGATGATCTTTGAACTACTTAATAACTACCAAAAAGTAAAAATCTTTGGTACTTTTTGCATACGCGTATTAATTAAATGATTAACATTTCTTGCCATAAATAATTATAAAACTTTTGAAAAATTATATTACTTACAGTTTAGAAGATATGTGTGATCTATTGTAAAGGTGACAATACTGTACGCTTATAAATATCTTGATATCTAATTTATCGATTTTATAATTTTACAAATAATTTATTCACAGGATATACATGAATATAAAACTTCCAGAAATTTTATATGTTTTGAAAAAACAAAGCTAGCAATAATAGATTTGACATGTCTGCCATAGAGTGAACTGTACATTACATTTAAAGAAAAAAATCTTGAAATATGTTCGAAAAATACGTATGTAATTATTAAATGAATCATACGTACAATATAATACTCAATAAAAAGTATGATGCAATATGAACGATTAAACAGCTAATATCGCGTGTATTAAAAGATAATTGTCGAAGCGATGTTATGTACAGTCTCTTCAATAATAACAAAAATATTACTTCAAACATTTCAATAGAGAAAAAAAGTTGTAAAATTTTTATAATTTATTGTAATGTTTTCTTAGATAACAAAGATTGAATACATGAATTCAATGCATCGTATGTACGTTATAGCACATCGATGTAACAAAATCAGTTGTACGTACAAATATAAGAAACAATCCTATACATAAATATGTATTTATGAAGCTGATTGTATAGGAATAATTTTCACTTTGCAAGATTTATTATTTTCAGGAAATTGACGCAAAGCGTCTTCTAGTGTGTAACAAATATGACACAAACATTTTTCATTTTCAAACGATGGGTTGTAAGTTTTCGTATCAACAATACTATTATTATCTTCAATATTTTCTTCAGTAACATAATCATCTTTTGTCTTTAAACAAAAGCATGAATTATTAATTGTATCGGTAGCGAAGTTATCGACCTCCTCGGTTGATTTTTTCGTCAATTTTTCTAAGACAGACATAGGACAGGTATCCCGAATACAGAAGGTACTCTTCAAAATTTGCAGTACCTTCATAGTTTGCAAAGTTAATTTGTTGTTTTTATTGGTCTCACTCAAGGAACCTTAAGAAGATTATTTTTTACTTTAATAATTATTAAAAAAAATATATATATAATATATTAATTTATATATTACAAAATGATTTTTTTTACTTTGAGAAGACCATGGTATAGTCAAAGCAGCATCAATTGCACGAGTCCATCCATCAAGAGAATCTTTTTAAACGATAACAAGTAAATATCTTTTTTCTATATAATATACTATACTTCGCATACATTTAAAAACAACATTCACTTTACCTGTAAGATTTATTTTTTCTTTTGGCTGTAGAACCACATCGATTGTTGTGACTGATTCTGAACTGGAATCATCCGAAATTGAAGTCTTACATATCGTTGTTCTTTCTTCGGTAATACTACTTGAAGATCCTTCATCAGTTTCTATCTTAAAAGAACTACTGACAACCTGACATGGTCTACTACTATAAGCTAAAAGTATATCCTGTGTACGCAACGTTCGTATGTCTTCATCTTTTTTCATGCATGCATAACACTTTGAACCTTTCAAGCAAATACAGCTGAAACTTTTCTTAAGATCTTCAAGTTTTGTTATTTCGTGTATACCCGATATACTGGTTTGTGTAAAGACTGTATCTGTTTCCTTTTTCATCATCAATTTTGCTATCTTTTCTCTTCTTTGATTTAAGATCTGCTCGATTAACTTATCTAAATTATTAAAAGAACTCTTTTTTTATACGAGTTAAACAAATCAAAAAAATTACTTGCTAGAATTCTAATGATCACTTTTAATTAATAATGATAATTCTCTCTCTCTCTCTATATATATATAAAATGTAAAAACTAACCATGTGATTGACTTCGTATTTTCTCTATTTTAGAACCAATGTACGATGATTTTTTAACTACGTCTCGAAGAATAGCCGTACTGACAATATACGCATTTTTATAGATAGCTTCACAAACTGATTCTAGCAGGTCATCGATAAGTGCTAATACTACAATCGATGATTCCAATGAATCAACGACAACTGGTAATTGTAATTTACGTAAAACCTCTTCTTTCTTTTCGTCTACCGTATAAGTAGCTACAGTTTGAGCATCTTGATCTTTTGGAGGGTATCTCACTATTTCACCACATTTTTCAATGATCTCATCAAGAATATATTGAGTTAATACCACAGACTCAACAGCCTTGTCCAAACACTCTTCCAAAATTTCATTTATCAAGTTTTTATTAGCCTGATAATCTGAAAGTAATTCAGTATTAGAGCTTTTAGGTTGGCAAGTTAGCTCAGTTTGCGTTTCGTTGTCGATTACAATGTTATTCGTGGTTGCATTGTATTTTATCAAGGTCTGAGTAAAGTTTTCAGTCGTAATCGGATGTAAAAGAGTCGTAGGATCTAAAATCCAGAAAACACGTTCTTGTAGATAGTAGAGAATATCGGATATCAAGCTATTCAGCTCAGTTTGTAAATAATCTTCTTCATCCCATACAAAACGTATATTTTTTATTTCTTCTTCGTCTTCTTCTCCTTCTTCTTCTCTTTTTTCTTCTCCTTCTTCTTCTCCTTCTTCTTCTCCTTCTCCTTCTTCTTCTTTTTCTTCTTTTGTAACGTCGATTTTTAATATTTCTGTGGTAATTTGTAGGCTTATATCTCGATCAATTGTGAGTATTGTTTGTGTTTGACGAGTATTTTTTATCTCAGGCATTAGATCGTCTCTCATAGATGCTAATAAATATTTCTTCAATTATGTATATATTTTCTTTAAATGTTCATTGCTTTATTATATTAGGTTGATTAATAAATAATTCAAATAATAATAATAATAACAACAAACTATTATTTATTATAATACTTATTTATTAAAATATTAATAAGTTACTGTAAATATAAAAACATTATAGTAAAACTTCACTTATTTTATAATCAACCCAATAAAAATTAAAATCAAATTCAAAAAATCCAAAGGAAGATTTATATTAATATTTAAAATAATTTTATATATAAAACTAATAGTAAAAAAAAATCTTACTCATAATATCTTTATAATATTTCATAGGAGGACATGGCGGACTCATATACAACGTCTGCGAAATTTGATCTTTGTATTCAATTGGAATGTCAACGACCGATATGCCTTGTAAAAATGTTTGAACTTCGATATGTCTAATATTTTCATCCTCTAATTCGTTAAAATCCACGAGATATTTTGGAGTGAGGGGTCGTCTATAAAGAAAACTATTAGTATCTAGATCCAAGGAAGTATTCACGTCTGCGGACACCAAGATCTTTGATTTGACTTCTCTCAGTACAGGATCATCCTCCGGCGTTATCGTTAACAACGTTTGAGCCCATGTATCTTCTTCTTGTTTTTCTCGGGACATCTATGTTAGTTAAATTACATATATATTATATATACACACATACCTACATACACACATATATATAATATATAATGTATAGATGTAATTTTTTCTTTTCGACGTTACTTTCTTAGGTAGATTATCTTTTTTTGTATCATCTAACAATATCTCCCTATACTATAATGAAATCTTCTGAAAATTATACAATTTTCTTTCAAGTATGAATTTTCAACGAAAATTTAAACATCGTTTGTTACATCTTAAGGGGTTAAGATAAAAGTATACACATAAATTTGATTATACCTCTCCATTGGTATTGGTACATACGTATACTGATTTTTCATTGGATATATAATGATAAATGCAATATTTTATTACATATATATATATATACTGACGAATAGGTTTTTATTATCGATATAATACAAATTCCTTTTTTTATACATGTATTTCATTCATTTGTATATGTATTTATACATATATATGAATATGTATAGTAATGCAATTAAAGCTAATGATATGATACTTCTAAGATGAACGTACGTATTTCCATCGGTTTTAAATGTACATTGATTGCTTCTTTTTGAATTCTGATAGGTATGAAAATCTCTTCGCTATTGCTTAGAATATCATTTATTTCTGGATTCCACTTCAAACGATTGCTATCTTTTAACCATTGATTTGCACCTAATGTTGTTTCTTTTATCGACGTTATCGTGAATGATGTAAATAAGTCCTAAGCAGGATTACAAAGGATTATTTGAAATTTAATCTCGACAAGATTATTTAAGTCAAAAACTTATTTTCAATATTAATACTTACTTTAATATCAATGTCTACAGGTACAGAAAATTCCTTAGATTCACCAACTTCGAATATGTGTTCAAGTCGTAATAGGATAGTTCCATTTTTCCAAGGTTCTAATGTGAGAATATGAACGTTCGGTGGCAAGTTTTTGGACAGTCCTGATTTCTATAAAATGATAATAAATATGACTTTTCTCTTAAAAATAAATAAGGATAATTAAACTATTACCAAAAAAAAAAAAAAAGGAAAAAATAGCAACGTACTTCTGTTGGCATTATATCAGCGTTACGCCAATGATCAATATTTGTTTTAGAGGGAATCGTAATGAAGATCGATGGACGAAGTGCTAAGTTTAATGGTATCTCTTTCTCTTTTATGGAAAAAGAATCGAGATTGTTTGTATTGCTAAGATAGATACAATGTGTACCACGTACGACCAGACCTGTATTGTAGGCCATTTCGTTTAAAGCTTCTTCGACACCGAATGCATCATCCTTTAATAATCTTCTATGAAGCTATATTACAAGGGTACAGTTTATGTTAATAAACTAGTAATATTATAATTTTTAAATTTATAAAATTTGTTTTTTGTTTACCATTAATTCCAATTCTCCATTTTTCATGCTGGTACCTCCTTGGGAACGATCAGTAAAGATAGAGAACTTTATTGGCTTTATTTTATCCTTCAAAGAGATTTTCGTCGTGACAGGATAATAATTTCCAGATATAGGTTCATGCAACTTTAAATTCCAAGTAGGTCTGTAATTTCTCTTACGTTTTAACATCTCTCGACCGTTACTATCCGTATAAAATTCATCCCCAGATATTAGATAACTCGAATATTTCGTCACTATTTCTTTACCAATTTTGTCACTGTGATAATATAAAATAATGTTATTAAAAGATTATGTTATATAGATAAAATAATTATTACGTATATATAATAATTTTTTTACTCGACAGGAATAGGACCAATAAGCCATTCGAATTCCATACGATTATCTTCTTTATAAACTCTGACAACTTGGCTGATCCATTGATTGAATGTTTGATGAATTTCTTCTACGAGATGACCTGAAACGAATATTCAAAGTTAGTTTGAACTTTTTTAATATATATATATATATATATATATATATATATATTTTTTTTTTTTTTTTTTTTTTTCATATATTTGTGCACGTATGTATGATGGTTATCTATCTTTAGGAGTTTATTAGTTGCCCATTCATTTTCAAGTGAACTCTTCATACGATTTACCTTTAATGACAGAGTATTTTCCTTCGTATGGTAAATTAAAGGTGGATGATGTCCTAGGTCTAAAGATATAAGCACCGGATGATCGATTTTCAAATACTTTGTTATTACCTTCTGCTGATTCATAATAATGAAAAGACTGAACAAAGACTACTTCCTTGTCATGCTTATTTTGAAAAACTATTTGACCAGATTCGTCAACGGTTATCGTATAAAGCTAAAATTCAACGATCAATGAAATAGTTAGAGATTATTTAAAAATGTTAGTAAAAAATGCCTAACACAAATGTGAATATTTTTTTGACTTACATCTCCTTCTATGGAGTTTGTAGGTTCAATAAATGTTTCTTCTGTATCAGGTTTTGCACTTATTGTATAACGTTTGTAACCTAATGCTGGTAAATCAATAGCACGGAACAATAATTCTTTCGTTGCTTTACTTTTTCTTCCAGGTATTTGTTGTACTCTATCATGTATTGGTATTATTTGAGAGATGATCTTGAGATTCTCTATATAGTTAATTCAGAAGAACATGGATCATTCTAGTTATCGTTAAAGTCATTATTATAAAAAATATTGTACCTTTCGTATCCCAGACATCGTAGGAATTTCCTCGTACTGGAAGACGAATATAAGAAGAAATTCGTCGACTCAAAGGATTGTATACTGTTACAACGAAATTTGCATTATCTTCGGTATATGCACAAGCACTGATGTTTAATTCCAAACAAGAGTGCATTTGGAAGTCGTCATTGGAATTATTTATCTTATTGGCCCAATGACTGTTAAAAAAAGAAAAAAATTATACTTGTGAAATAGAGATAGAATGTCAAAAAAAAAAAAAATATTTTGTTTGTGTAATAATGAAATAGTGATGATCGTTATTACTAAAGAGATTTAGCAGCCATTTTTTCGTTATTGAATATGTTCTCGTATAACAAACGAGAATAATCACTTGCAACCAATTGTTTCTCTGTTCCAGTAACTGCATCATGATGTTGCATGACTCCCATAGCTTCACGGAAATGCTCTAATTCTTCCTCGTTTTCCTTCGAATTCGCCAAAACGGATAATTGTTTACTCACCTGTAAAATCAAAAATGTAATTGGTACGTATTCGAAATTGATACGATAATTATTTTATAGATACTTTAGAGAGATTAAACGGGAATTGCAAAGCTTTACTTGTAACAAATTGTTTCCCATTCTTTCGAAATACTTTATCGTTGGCCTTGAAGTAAAATATCCTGTCCAATAAGCATGAGGATCGCTTGCATAAGGAAAGAAATCATCAGATTTCGTTGGCCAAATAATATTTGCATCGTGTAACGCTTTCAAATAACAAGATGGTGTAGAGTAAAATAGGTTCACCGTTGATCCATTTAATTTGTTTCCATATCTACGATAAATGGATAAATAATTTCAATATTTTATTATATGAAAATATATAATTTAATCTTGAAAAATATAATGTTAAATTATAAATAAGTTTTGTTGCATGTAAGAGGGTCATTTAGCCCGATTACATGTTTATTTTAATATTATCAAAACTTATTCCTAACTTAACCAAATATTATTGGATCATATTATTACATGTAATATAATGATTAGATGTCTTTACCTTTTATTTTATTTGTAATAATTTTTTGTTACGGTATCAACGCGGTAATATAAGAATATAATTCTTTCTATTTGCTTCGAGTAAAACTTACTTGATTAATTTATCTAAATTGGCAAACCACATTTCCGCCTGCTGATAGTTAAAGTCATCTCCCATAGTGACGATAAGATTATTAGTTTTGTAAGATCTTGCTTGAATTTGTATATACGCCAAAAATAACTCCACCTGTTAACGGCCCATGAATATTTACTTACCACATGTCAGAGGTCAGTAGTCCATTTCTTTAATGTATGTCCATGCACAACGATCTTACTAATAATTTTAACTAATACGTTCAAAATGTGAACTTATAGTATTAATGAAAAAATCATTTGCTTTTAGCTTTTGATATGATTATTAGACTGATTGTTCCTAACATTGTTACTAATGCTGCTGCGAATCAAACAATATTCTAATATATTTTCATGTCCAAACAAATATATAAGTGACGATAATAAAACGACTAAGGGAAGTTAATTGTTAATAGCAGTAGTAAAAGCAAATAAATTTTGTCGATATTATTCAAACGCGTACGCATACGTATCATACACATATATTGGCACAAGTTAAATTTGCGATTAGTGAAATCGAAACGTTAATACCTTATCAATTTGTCCAGATTCGTAAAGTACATTTCCGCCTGTTGATAAGTGAAATCTCCTCCCATCGTCAATATTATGTTATTTGTACGGAAATGTTCGGCCTGCTCTTTCGCATATACTAGAAAATCATCTATCTGATAAAAAAGAAAAAAAGAAGTACATTGTTATATTCAAGTAAAGTAAAATATGCAATAAGAAGAAAATATTACAATTTTTCATATCGATCTCGCAGCAGCATTAAATACGTTAGAAATGTAAATAATCCAATTATATTCAATTTATATATATAAAAATATAAATTTTTCAGAAAATTATAAGGCTAAATTTGATAATAATCGATAGATTTCAATATTATTTCCATTTCTAATCTTCGTTTCGTTAGTTAGTACAATGCTCCAACAGTTTTAATGCAACGAAGAAAATTTATAAAATGAACTTTCTTACGAGAATTATATGAAATATAGATAATTATGTACTTTTGTATGAACGTTATAATCTGGGCTATCAGGATCATCTATCACTGGTTCATCGTTACATAATACGTCAAAGCAAAAGCCAGGCGGTGGACTATAAGTGTTAAACATTGCAGCAGTAAATAAGTTGGCACGATCACCTAAATAATAACAAAAATATACAATAATTCACAGCAAGTAATGTCTAAAAAAATTTTTCTTAAGATACGTCTGCAGTTCTAAAGATAAAAAAGAAACTTGAACGTAATTTTTTTGATTATTTTCAAGGTTATTAGAAAATCTTTACCAAGACTAGGACTAGCCTTCCAGATAAACTCCATACTCTTGTCTTTCAAACGTTGTGCCTTGTCCTGATAATCCAAACGACCAAATAACATACCATCGAATCCCATTTGCGCGAATAAAGATGCCTGTTCTCGCGAATGTCCGAAAGGATCAATTTGCCAGCCTATATGTGGTCTAGCACAATTACCGAAAGTATCATTCAACCTCCTGCATGTTGAATAACGTTTACATTAAAAAGAAAAAAGGACTTTTTATCGCCTAATGTTAATTAATTTAAACTTTACTAATCGGTTTTTCTCTTTCTTTCTTTTTTTGTTTACCTAAATCCCCAAGTAAACTGATCGATAATAGAATGATAATGAGTGACAGCTTCATCATTCATACTCCAAGCGCCACCAATGATCTCTAATCTTCCTTCGTTTATCAACATCTTTACATTGTCTCTTACATTCTCGTTTTGTCTTAACCACCATTTCCAAAAGAATGCAGTTTCAACATATATGAATCTATTGTCAAATTTCCTTTATTAGAATACATATCTACATTATTAGTAGGATATTATTCGTACTTGATAAAATTTTTTACCTTCTATCGCGGTCTTTTAGTAATGCTTCGATTGCACTATCAAGTATATATTGAACACCGGCTTTCTGTATTTTAGATCGACCTTGATAATAAATGAAAAGTTTAATAGAAAGTATAACAGCGGTTGATCAGCAATAGTACTTACTTCCAAAGTAATACTGATCGACGGTTTTCAACCAGCCTACGTCATCATGTGAATGAGGAACCAAATGTATATTTAATTTATCTGGTTGAATGACTGGGCATGACTAGATAAAAAAAGCAAAAAAAAACATCTTAACTATATTCAGGTTCCTGATAATAAATAAGAAACATAATGAATTTATACAAATTGGTTAAGAAATAAAAACAAATGAAATAGTAATCATTCATGAGCAAAAAAAAGAAATTTTTGTAAATTGATCACTCTACGTAAAATTGAATTCTCTACGTACTTGGTATCCACAAGTTTGCTTCTCCTCCAGTAACTGTCTTGATATATAAAAAGCTTCTGTGATAAAACATAATTGACACAAGGCTAATAAATGTAAGAACAGTAGCGAGACGTTTCCCGACATGGCGAGTGACTCGCTGGATGATCCCGAACAAAACTAACGAGATAATGCGTTGGTTATATTTATATCTGTCTCTTTGAATTACGACTGACCGTTGCAATCTCGAGGTGAACAGAGAGATAAAAAGAAAAGTAGAAGGAGAAAGAATATGATGACTATATGGTGACGTTTCGTTTATTTCTAAATCTATTTTACGAATTTAATTCATTAGTTTAATAGTTTTGTATGCGTGTGCATCTGTGTGTGATCGCTAAACGCAGACTAAATAATTTTAACTAATACAATTTTTTTATGTAATCAAACAAATATCAAATAGAAAATTTTGAGTGTTATTTTGAGAGATTATATCGTATTTAAACTCCAAAGTCAGAATTTGACTTTCGTTGTTATATTTTAATAGATAAGATTTATTGATATTTCGTGAGGATAAACTATCAATCTATTTTCTTTGATGATTCACTCGTCACTTAAAAAATATGATAATAAAGAGAAAAGAAGGATTTGATATGATTATAATTGATAAATGAATTTTATCTGTGATATCTAGTAATTTATTGCACATTGTAAATAAGTTGATAAAATAAATGAAATAATCAGAACCTGTGGAAGAGAAACAAACATAATAATACTCTTATTGCAGATAAACGACAATTAATTATAGTATATATATATGATCATTTTTTTACTTAATAATCAGGTCAACATGAAGGAAATAGAAACATAGATATCATAGATATCTTGGAAGATATAAAAGAGTCAAACAGATTTATGAAAACAACATTTATTCGCATGATATAATAAAGAAAACTATGCAATAATGTAACACTGTCAAAAGCATAATAAGCATAAATAATGTAACTGTCTTAATAAAAGGAGAGGTAGGTATATATATATATATATATATATATATATATATATATATATACATATATATACATATATATCAAGCAAAACAAAGCTGTGGCAATATAAATCGAATTGCAAAAAAAATAGGAATTTTAATCTCCTTTTCAATCAATATAGATTTAATGTAATATGTAAGATTTCATTGAGCTATAGCAAAATACACTGGATCCACAATCCATAAGGAACAAAGTCAAATTATCTTTTTCTCTTTTCTTCATTCTCGATATTTCCACAGAACGGTTTTTATGATCGCTTTGTATACTGAAAGAAAATGTTTTCTTTTATTATATTTTACAGAAAGAAAAAAAAATGATTTAAAATTACAAATATACCATGATAGTTATATCATTCAGTTGTCAGAGCAAAAAGTAACAGATATTGTATAAATATCTAAAAATCGGAATACACGATCGTGTCCTGTGATTTTTCAAATTTGATTGGTCGATAATAAGTTAATGACTGATCCCAACCACGTGGTGCAGTATTATAATTAGTTAAATTATGAATACTGGCCAGTTTTGGTCCTTTGTATGTATTATCCTCGTATAATTTGGTGCCTGCAAATATCAAATGATAATTATAACAAAATATCATAGCAATATAATGATAAAAACTTTCAACGCGAAACTGGGGTAACAATACACAATTACATAATTCTTGAAACTTAAATATTTTCATAATACTTGCACGATTTATTTGTGTCTCTTCGTGTTTTGTTTTTTTTTTTTCCCTATATACATTAGATTATATAATCAAAGTTATTTTCAATCACATGTTATTTTGTTACAGGTAAAAGCAAACAATTGGCGAAGCGATCAAAAACGTAAATAAGAATAAGGAAAATGAAGAAAAAAAATTCATTAAAAGCGCATGCTTATTAACTTGCCTACTTCCGGATAAGAATCAGTAAATTTGAGTTCTGGCGAGACACCAGGTAAAAGATTATCCAGGACTGGTGTATTGCGAAGGTGTTTTATAGTTTGTAGTATATCATCCTGTGAGGCAACCATCGAAAGTAATAAGGATTTCGCTTGTGCTGGTAACTCGGAATCCTCGTTAACGAATTTAACGTTTCCATTACAATATGATTCTAATTCTTGAGAAGTCGCTGATCTTCGTCGTTGGGAATATTCATCGTTGAGTAAACCTGGATAGTCTCCATCTCCGTTGACATTCCGATTCGAAGTTTTTTCATAACGATACATCGATGTCTCGTTCTTGTAATCCTTGTAATCTTTGAAATCATAAGTTCGTAGAGAATCCGAGTCGGACGTGTACTCAGTTTCATCGGTCGACATATATCCATTCTCGATTCTAGGCTGTGGTTTATTAATTTGCTTTTCCTGTCGAATCTCGCGATTCGACCGTCTGCCATTTTATTCGTTCCCGAAAAATCAGTTAATTCGAAGAAAATTAATTCGTTAAAAAATTTCTATCCGAAATATCTTGCTCATAAGAGATAGCTAAACGTTTTGAGAAGACAAGTATGTTCTTCAAAGTTATTGCTATCTTTTCAAAATAGAGAAAGAAATATTTCAGATAAAATAATAGTTCCTATATTTGGATACGAATAATAGATCATAATTCAAATGGAAAATACATATGATAAGAGAAAATCATGATACCTAATAGAAATTAGATAAGATGAAGACTAATTCAAGAGACAATATTAATTAAGATAATTCCTAAACGATACAAGATCACGTTATTAAAATTCTAACTGTGTGTAAACTCTTCATAATCTCTCACCGTATATATTCTTCCTCTTCCTCTTCGTCTTCCTCCTCGTCATCTTCTGGTACTTCCTCTTCATATTTAACAGAAGTTCTAGTTTGAAAGAAACGTGTTATGTCGGTGTCAATAGGGCATTGTTGAACGATAGGAATAACTTTTGGGCTGATTTGTTTATATTGTAAAACCGGTCTACAAGTCTTCTCAAATTCTTGGATCAGTTGTTTAACAGGAACCGGTGTATATTCGCTAGCGTCGCTGTCAGAGAATCTTGCAACATCTTCCTCACGTTTAACAGATTGTTGTTTATTTCTAAATTTGTTCCTATCGTTAACAAGTACATCCTGGGAAAAGTTATTGCTGAGACGTTGCTTGATCTCTCTGTTGCTGTTAGTCTTAGTCTCTTTGTTAGTAGCGATTTGCGTGTTGTTAGCGTTAGTCTTGCTACTGAGCAATTTGTTAGAGCGCCTTTCAACGTTAGCGTTGCTTGATCTGACGCCATTGAAGCCGTTGCTACGACGTGCGTCGTTATTCAATTCAGTTTTTTCTATTGGAAAGTCGGTGTCGGTGCCGACGGCCACTTCTCTCAAATAAATCTTTTTTATTTGCGTTGAATGGTTGCAATCGTTAGTTAATTGACAGGATCGATGATGATGACGATGGTGATGATGATACCTGCCTAAAATGATTAAACGAAAGATTCGAGAAATAACAAAAAAAAACCGTTTGTCAACCGATCTATAACTTTTCGACGATTGTTATATTAAACTAAACAGAAGAAATCTAAAGAAATCATTATTGGTATAAGATTATTTTAGTCGTAGATATATATTATGTAGATAAGGCAAACAAAATCATCCGAGTCTTGTACCGATTGAATAACGTTAATGAAGCTTGCCAATTGGAACTCAACGGGTTGCTGAACTTTTACCAAAGCGTTCATCCAACATCTAACATTGATCCCTACAACGAAGAAGCTATCAAGTGCCTGTGGAATTCTAGAGCGTTCTCCTTTTGCCTTCCGACCCGTTGAATTATTTATACGCGATCGGTGCAACGTAAATAGAAAAATCAGATAGATCGAACCCATCGAACGTTCGCATAGAAATCTAGGCTTCTGTGTTTCTTCTTTCCTTTTTTCTTTTTTTTTTATCTCTAGCCTCGTAAACAACTTCTTGATCTTACGCAACAACGTTAATTCGAACTCTATCAAAGATTTCTTCTTTTCTTCCATAAATTTTGTTTATTAAATTGAAATGAGTATGATAGTGCACGTTATGGTTCTTTTTTTTGTAATATACGTACTCGTCATTGGTGGATTGATGTTATCTAAAGAAAGATCCACTGCAAATGGATTATAAAATGATTTGTCCGTTTGTGCAAAAGGCGATTGTAACGTCGAAAACTTGCTGTTACCATTCATTTCCTGTGGATCGTAAAAAATCTTGATCAAATGACTTCTCTTAAAGTTCATAATAGATTATTAGTATTTTGTTTAATCTTACTGATTGATAGGAATAACCAGGTGTCTTTTGTATACCAGGTGTACTCGGTAATTGAGCTTGATCCTGATCGACGATCCATTTCTCAGATCTTTTTCGACGCTTTGCGAATATTTCAGCACCTAAATAATTCATTTTTATTTTTTTATTCGATCTTTAAAATATAACTTTTATGTTATCAACTAATATTTTTATTCTCACAAAAAATTTATTGTCATTTCATAGCCAAACATTATTCATTAAATATAAATATGTTATACTTGATACAGTAATATGGCACAAATTCGATACGTATTATATATTCTTAAATCGAGATATTTTTCTTTAACCGGCCCGCCTTTTTTATTTGAATAGCTTCTTATCGTAGATATGATATACGATCGTAATAACTTCAAATTGAAAGATTATCAACGATTGCTCCACTTTATCAGGTGTGACACCAATTTTACAAAAGTTATTATAAGATCTCACAAAGATACTATCACGCAATTATTCTTACCACGTCCTCTTTGATTGTTAAGATCACGAACAATATCAAAGAGTTTTTCAGGATGCGAGGGCATAGGCTCGATATTGACTTCTTCTCCTAGAGCCTGAATCCCATGAATATCCAAAACTTTCCCATGTGGATTCATTACACACTTCAGAGGTACTTTATCCTATTTATACATTTCACTATATATAGTAAGAAGATGTAGCATGATTATCTTCAATTCTCTTTTTTTATTTCTTTACCTTATGCATAGGAGAAGATGGTTCCTCTTCGCCCTCAGTACCTGAAAGAATGAAGATAAATGAAAAATTAGTATAATCATATTACGCACTAATAATAACTTACGCACACACACACACTCTCTCTCTCTCTCTGTCTCTCTCTCCCTCTTTCTCTTTCTTAGCAAACATTAACTTTCAAGATATAAACTAAATTATAGAAATAATTACACAGAGATCAGAAATGAAATATAAATGTTAGTAACTTACCATTGCCATCATGGATCCATTTGACAGATCGTTTCTTTCTGTTCACATACATCGATTGCCCTTTGCTTTTCATATTCTTAACATCACTCAGGGATAGAGAAATTCGACGTGCCAACTCGACTTGATCCTCCACGGTAGGATGTGTGGGTGCGTAAAAATACGAAGAGGCAAACATTTTTTCTATAAAAAAAAAAATAAAAACAAAAAAAAAACAAAAATGATAAAAAAGAATATTGAGGAACGAGATTGTTCTTAAAAATGTTAAAATTTTAAAATCGTTCATCCATCAAGAACAATTATACATTCTGATCGAAAATTGTCAAGTACGCACTATTTTTTGCTTGCAGTGGTTCATGCGAATCGGAGGCCGGTGTAAGCAATTTTTGAAGATTGATTGGAGTTCTTTCGCCACTCTCCTATAAAAAAAAAAAAAAATAAATAAATTCGTTTCATTCTCTTCATAGAATACTCGATCGTTTTGTAAATACGTTGTTAAGATCGGAAACGTTTACTAATAGACATATTGTTACCCAAATGTTGTTGACCAGGGACATATTGAGACATGTTTAGAATATCTGTGTGTATGTGTGTGTTGTATATATATATCTTTTTAACCATATAGTTGAAAGTACGAAGTTTCAAGTAAATACATTTTGTGCCAAAGAAGTTATTGATATTTACTCTTACACGCGATTGTTGTTTCATACTTAGTCATATATTATATTACTCATACTATTATTATTTTTTTTGTATTTTTTAAGTTAATATAGTATACTATTATTTAAATAATATACTATTTATTTATTATTCAATACAGTATAATTATATAGATATAGAGATATAGTATAAGTAATAATATAACTTTTTTATATTTATACACATAATTTTGTTGCAGACAAAAATTAGATGATAGAGAGTTCGTTTTGTTTTATAATATAATTTACCATCTTTTCAAATACTATTTATTTCTTACCATATCGAAATGGAGTATTTTAGAAGTAAGATTCTCAAGAAAGCTTCTCTTGACGGGATCGTGCCTGTCTGAAGGTTTGTAACCACGTGATCGTATCACATTGTCCGCAGAAATACTCCTTTGTAAATAATTCTTTTCTTGCAAACTCTCGTAACTCTGAAAACTGCTATACTTCTGATTCACATTCTTCAAGTTACTAGACGTTATACCGTAGGATGTATTGGTTGCTAAAATGTTACGCTTGGCGTTATTGGATCTGTTAAAAAAAAAAAAAAAGAAAAATGAAATTAATTATTATTTATATATCTTTTGAGAATGAAAAACTAACAACAACTTTGTACCGTAGTCAAAATCGAATGCATTTTGATTTTTGAGTTTCTTTCGTTTGGTCACACGTATTGCTATAAACTAAACGCTGAAATGCTTATGCTTTTCCAGCAATAATAAAAGAATTCAAAATATATGCAGTTACTTATCTTGAATTTCCTAAATAAAAGAGAGAGAGAGAAAGAGAGAGAGGGAGAAAGACCTTGATAATAGATTAAATAAAAACCGTAAGATGATCCTATTTAAATGATTACGAAATTATGTCGATAATTAAAAAAGCAAAAAAAAAAACAAAAAAATAATTAATAGAACCTTGAGCATTGATAGACCTTGGATTTCGAAGCACGAGTATGTCTCGTGGTGAGTTAGAGCCAAAGAGTTAGAGGGAAAGTTCGAACGACGCGCAGGACTGATGAAGCTTTTTTGGCGTCAAGAATTGGTTCCCTTCCAAGCGGCCAATTAATTCCGCGTTGCGGTATTGGCATCGGTACAACGAGACGTTCTGTGTAAAAGAAATGCTAAATTTATCTGTTGTAACGTAATACGGAGTAACAGCAAGCGTTACTCTCTTTCTCTCTCTCAAGCCATGTCTCTAGCAGTCCTGTATTTACCGTGAAAGTATTTTCTTCCTTGACAAACAGGATACGTGATAAAACGAAAATGACAAGAGCAATAATAGTCAACACTATGAAAGCAAAAATAGGAAGATCGTTTGTTTCGTTTAGAACAGGTGTCGATTTATTATCTATTTGTATCATAATAAATAGGTTCTAAAGCGCTTGAATATTTTTTTGAAAAGAAGAAACCATAAATAATGACATCTATATAAACGATAATAAAAGTAAAATATACGATCTCGATGCAAAAAAAGAAAAATAATAAAAAAGCAATCATTCGAAAATACACGAGGAGATTCGCGAACGTCGATTTCCATTGGGAATTTCCTGGTTATTTTCACTCACCTAAATCCTTTCGTTTACGTATCTCTACTTCAATCTATGTACGTTGTTACAATGTACAGCATGGCTTTATCAACGATATAAATACGACGAAAGCGTAATAATTCGAATGAACGGCTTCGTGAAACATCGTATAGGTCCGTTGCAAGTTCGTTACTCCGAATATTACGTATGATTTTACCTTTTTACCGGAGGTGAGAGGGATGAGGGAAAGGTTTGTTTTTCTTTCAAAAAATTATTTTTCTGCGTTGGTAGTTTTTGTATTATTCCATGAAAATTATTGTGCTACGTCTAAATCCAAGGAACACGGGATGCGTGATCGATACGTCGCTTTAAATAGACTGTTTGCTAGAAGTTTGAGTTTCAAGCTGGAGCCAAGTAGAACGTTCAAAGATCGAACTGGCCATTCGGATTTCAAATTAATAAATGGAACGATTTTTTCCAAATCTTTCATTTATAACGAATTACAAAGATAGAGACGTCGTTATAATGACAATTATTTCCTTTTATAGGATAATAAAACAAACAACGAAAAATTAATATTATGATGTTAGTTATGTAAAGAAGATAATACAATCTTTTGTATATTAAAAATTAAAAATAATGAAATCTTAACTTTGACAAATTCTCAGAAGAATTATCGTAACACCGTAAAATCGTATGATACGTTAGAGAAGAAAAAACAAATAAAGATAATAACATATAAATAATCTTTCAATTTCAGGGATTTCGATGACATTGAAAAAAAAGGAATTCACAGTAGTACTGAAGATATAAATAAATAAATATATATATATATATGTGTGTGTGTGTGTATGCATATTTTAGAAAAAAAAAAACTCATAGACACCTCTCTTTCTCTCTTCTTCTTCAAAATTACTTTGAAAAGGAGACTCAAAGGGCTTTTACTTATCGTACGATGCTCTCCTCATTTCGATGTTGACGTACAAGGTGGTAGTCGGTGGTTTTTGCTCTCCTATCTCTCTCTCTCCCCTCTCTCTTTCTATTTCACTCTCACTATACGTTATCTTCTTCCTTTAGCGGGCTTTTCAAACGTCTCGTAATTTTTTTTCTTTTTCAACTTTACGTAACTCGCGCTTTTCGTTCTGCAGTTCCGACGAAAGAAGTCGGAATACGCAATCGTCGCTTGACGGCACGACGGCTCCCTCAAACGCAAGAGCTGAATTCGCATCTTGCAAAACTCTGCTCCTCGTCTCTGGCACGCACGAGGCGCCGACGAGAAACGTCTGAGATGATGAAGAGGAAGAAGAGAATAAAGCGAGTGAGTTGCGAGTATAATAATTATCCGAACACTCGTTGGTAAGCATTGTCTCTAATTGATTAACATCTTTTAAAAAGAAATTTTTTATGTCACGTAATTTATAATATTTTCTAATCGTTTTATTCGCGTATGTGTTAACAGATAGAGAGAGAAAGAGAAAGAGAGAGAGAGATAAATAGAAAAAAAAATAAAATGTATTTTTACATCAAACACGAACATCCACCGTGTACTTGTTTGGATATTTTCTTTTTTCTTTTTCCCTCGAGATATTTAGAATTTCTCGAGAATAATAATATTATTATTCTCTAAGAAGATACAGGAAAAAAAAAGAGAGAGAGAGAGAGACAGAGATTATTCACCCTTTTCATTGTATATCTTCGCCTACATACGTGAATGAGTTTTCTTTGAGAAGTCGAAGAAGAAGAAATGGTGTTGAGAGAGATAATACGTTGTGTTTTCGAGGAAGGATCTATCACAACACAAGTGAAATAAATTTCTCTCTCTCTCTCTCTCTTTCTCTTTGGCGTATGATTATACGTTCCTGATTTTTTTCTTTTTTCCTTCGTTTTTCTTCTTCTCGTTTTCACGTGATTATCGTGATAGATTATCCTCTCTTTCTCTCTCTTTCTCTCTTACTCTGTGTCTCTGTTTCTCTTTGAATCAAAAATCCACAGCGTGTCTGGGACACAGCGCACTTACATGCGGTGAGTTACACACGCTCGGCCCGTGCTTTATAATAGCGACCAACCGTCGCTATACCGACTTCCCGACTGCCTTGGCTCGTCTTCGGTAAAAATAGACCATCGAAAAGCGACACCTTAGGAATCGGTGGCCCGTTGTGCCGTCACGACAGATCTCGCGTTCCTCTGTCTCTTTTTCTCTTTCTTCCTCTTTCTGACTCTGTACGTTCGATGTTCTTCGCTGACTTGGCCCGAACGACTCTCTAAGAAAGTTTACACTTTGGGGTAGTTGCCCTTGATTCACCTTAGTGAAATAATACTTTGTAGTAATGAAGATGAAATACTGTTTGCTAGAAATAAGGAGATACTGATGAAGTGTGGATTGAAAGGAAAGAAAGGAAATTAAAGATAATGATTTTCCTTTGGAAATATAGTGTTTAAAAGTAACTAAATGAAATACGTGTTGTGTATGTATATTCTGTAAATACTTTCGACATAGTTTGAAATATCAATGATGAAATCAATAAATGATCTACATTCAAAATATCTGATATTTGTATCGTTTGTATGTCTAGTTAGATTTTTTTGTTTTCTTTAGAGTGACAAAGTTATTGAAATTATTATGAGAATACTACACTTATTCCCAGTCATCGCTATTAATATCCATAACAATATCTGTATTTTCTGTAGGTATGTCGTCTTCTGCAGGTACTTTTTTATTTATTACTTTTGTTTTCTTCTTTGACTTTTTATTACATCTCTTTACAGATATATCGTCTACTTTCTCTTCTTCCGTTCCTTTTATTCGTAATTCAAAGTCACTTTCTTCTTCGCTACTTATATCTTCTTCGTTTGATTTCTTCCTTTTTGGTTTCCTTAAACTTGGTAAATTATATTCACTAATTTCATCATTTTTCGTTAAATGTTTTAGTTTTTGAGCTTGATGAATCTTAATCCAGGAATTATAAAATTTCGCTAAAGCTGTACCCTGAATTTTTATTTTATTTTCCCAATTTTCGATTTCTGTCATATTCTTCAAATCGAATATCTCCTTGGATCTTTCACTTTCTATATGTTTTGAATTTTCTTCTATTTTTTCTAGCAATTGCTTTACTTTTTTACAATAATTTGCAACATGACAGTTTTTCAAAAATGTTTTCAACTGTAATTAAAAGATTTATAAATTGGATAATATATTATGTATTGAAAATAATAGAATAAGATGCTATGCTTACTTGTATTATACAAGGAACATATAAATCGGGAAAACATATTAAATGGCTATCCTTTGCTGCATTTTCCAATATTAATCGATAGATAGCATCAATTATACTATCTTTAAAACCATTCTCTTGTAACTGAGACTTAGACATTCTTAATATACAAATTAAAGATATTGGTTTCATTGATACAGCTTTATGCTTTGTATTAAAATCATAAGATGATAATATCTGAAATCAATATTATAATATATTTCTTGAAACGTAGATATTTTTTATATGTATTAATTAATTACTATACCTCCAATAGAAATGGTAAAATGGGTATAAAAGTATTTGTTTCTTTAGAAATGTTAGTTAACATTTGTAAACAGTGGAAACGTAAAGGGTAATATTGTTGAGTTGGTATTACTTTAATTGTTCCAATAATAATCTGCAAGTACACAATTAATAATTACAATCTATTTACCTAAATAATTTATGTGTAACTAATATGATCACAAACATACCTGTACTAAAGGATATAACAAAGAATGCAACATTGATTGCTTTTTTGATAATGTTATTAATTTAGACCAGAAAGATAATGAATTTATATACTGCCAATTATATACTGCTTGAAAATTTTCCTATAAAATAAAATAATGTTATTATTTTAAATAATTGATAATAATTAATTATATAATTACCTATATATAATAATAATTAAAATTATATAATTACCTTTTTCTTCAAAGTTATTGCATTCCTTAAATGAATAGCAAGCTGTCTGATATATAAAAAGGCATGACTGTAAGCAAAATCACAATCTAATAGATAAATCTCTGTTAAAGAATGTCTCATAAAATTTATTCCTGGCAAAGTGTTCGGTGATACGAATTTGGAATTTTCTACGTACTTTACGTACATTGACTAAAAAACATAATTAGAACTTAGTTTTTACATAATTATGAAGATCATTCTAATATAAACAGAAAAATATAATTTTACCTTTAATAATATCTCAAGTATAGATTCTTTATGACTAGTTGCAATACGTAATATACATAAAAATGCAACAACTCTGACAGTTTCTTCGCCAGTTGACCAAAATTTTAATAAAACTCTCAATAATGGTTTCTTTAATGAGGAAAATGATTGAATATATGGTAACATTTCATGTAAATGTTTTAAAAGTATTGTTTGAATGTTAGCTGATGAAACATTTCGTAAAATCTACCAAAAATATTGTTATTTTAGTACAAACATTGCTGCACAATTATTTATGTTATAAATATTAAAACAATACTAACCGTAATTAAATCAGTTAAATATAATTTTAATGAACCTTTCACTTTAATAAATCTTTTGCATTTATGTGCTGCAAATTGTGCATTAGTACCCAATTTTAAAAAACGTCTGAATGCATTAGGTAAATGCATTATACATAATTGAATGACTCCATTAAATACTGAAATTACAATTGTTATGATTATGATGCATTTTCTAATTACAGATGCATTAATTAGATGTATTACTTGATAAAACCTACTTGCACTTCCTTCTACTTTAAATTTTGTAGCATTTTCATCTTGCGTTTCTGATACAGTTTGCAACGCGGCATGGAAAGCTTCGACTGCAATTTTAATAGACTTGGATGTTCTAACCAAATAAAATTACAAATAAATTTTATGATATATTGATAATACATAGTTACTTCAATAATTAAAAATATATAAAAACATTACTTGTCATTCTCAATATTATTCTGCCAAACTTTTAGTAATTGCAACGTAACTTTTGTTCGACCGCCAGATGGTATACCGTTATTATCTTCAGGTTCAAAATCACTTTCATCGCTAGCAACCTATGATTTTATAATACATAAAATATAAAAGTATATTATTACAACATATTCATATTTTACATTGCTGTTTTAAATATATATAGTATTTCTATACCTCTAACTTATCATTAGGTTTGTGATGTAATACAGATTCATTATCACTATCAGCAACAGATTCATTATCGTTATCTGTATCGGATAAATTAAAATCTAATAGATTTTTATCATTTTCTTTTAAATAAGAATAAAATTCTGGATCTGTTTCCTTTAGTTTCATCAATGATTTCTTGTGTTCTTCTGGATCCATATCGCTATCACTGCTTTCAATATCATCGACTCTTTTAACCTTTTTATTGCCTGATTATTAAAAACGTAATTTAGAATCATATATATAATAGGATATACATATGTAAAATAATATATAAACACCTGTTTTTTCATTCTGCCAATCATTATCCTCATTACTATCATTGTCTTCAAAATCCTCTTCAAAAAATTCGTTCTTAGAAACTTTACTCTCAGACTTTTTTCTTTTTGTAACAGATTTATTTGATTTTTTTATTCCTTTCTTCATCTTCTTCACTTTCATTGTGTATTATTAAAACTAAATATATAAATAATCAATTAGTAACATGTCAATCATTGATATTTTCAAATAATTTAAAAAGAAATATGTATATTTAATATTTCGTTTTACCTAGATTATGTTACTTAGATTATGTTGTTTACTGTAAAAATATGTTATTAGTATTTAACAGGTACAATACCACGTGGTTAACCCATCAACACTGAATAACCATCATAACAGATAGACAAAAAATTAATTTAGTTGAAAAATATCATAAAATACTCATGAGAATTGACTTAATGATTTCTACCAATTGAATAATCATTTTATCGATGGACGTATTTGCAAATTATGTTTGGTTATAATTCGATGAGTTTCCTATCTAGATGTCGCTGTATTATGGTCGTGTTTATAGGCGAAAGAATTCGATTTATAAATAGACTACGCATGTTAACAAGTATTCAAAACGTTGACAGTGTTTCGTAGTTAAATTAACAGAAATCAGAGTTTTACTATGTAATATGTAAACACAAAATGATATTATGAAAAGGTGAATAATTAAATAACTGTGAATATAGATTTTAGAGCTGCCGATAATAAGGATCTAACAGAGTACTGTCTTATTCATTTAGGTATATTCTCCGTTTATTTTTATATATACATATATTACACTCCTTTTTCCTAAGCAAAATATTTATAAGTATTTTTCACCATTACAAGTACAATAATCGTGGATAATTAAACAATTCATTAGATGAAATTCAAAAGGAATCGTTCGCATTATTATTCATGTAGTTTCATATACATATATATATGTGTGTGTACATATGTGATGTATATATATATGATATATGTACGTATGAATGTCTGATGTATATATATATATATGTATATACATATATCATGTAAGAAAATGAATATTACATTCGCGTATTCTCTTTCTTCACTTTTTTGCTCTACATAACGAATATGAATGTATTAGAGTATTACATAAGGGCTCGGACTTAACAGTGCGTATCTTCCATAAATCGATGATGATGACGATTATCGGAGAACGGAAATTGGAGGACAATTCGAGACAGAAAATAAATAAATAATCTTACCATTATTATATTTCGATAAAAATTTAATTAATAACCAAATCTATTATTTTCGTTTGTAGAAAATTATCTAGATAAATCGAGAAAAAAGTTTACCTTAGAAAATAATGAATTCGATTGTGTTACGTTTTTTTCTCTATCCATGCATGTATGTTCTAACAGCAATATTAATTCACGGATTTAAATCATTCAGAGCTCTCTTTTTTACAAAAGTCGTAAAATCATTCGTTTTATTATACAAACAATAAAGATTTATAAAGTCATAAGCGTTTATCTTTTATGAAGGAGATATGATAACGCTTATTACATAAACTACGTTTCAAAATATTCATAGGTAATAAAAAAGAATTTATTGGATAACTTTAGGGGGGGGGGGTATGTTTTCCACTGCTTTTTCTGATAAATGCATTCGGTTAAGTGTGACACATGCATTATTATTACAATTACGTTTAATGTTTCGATTTATACATTTATGTACGAAAAAAAATATCCAATATATTCGTAATAAATATATAATATGAAAGATAAATATATATATATATATATATATATATATATATATATATATTCGAGTTTTTATCGTACTTTTATCATAGTATTTTTCTTTAAAACATTTTATTATTACATTATTAATTCGTTATTATAATTTTTTGTGGTAAATATTTGGATAGTTTGTAAAAAATTATGTTTATCTTGTTTAACCTTTAACCCAACCTTAGAGTTTATCATGTCATTAAAACCATTGTACGTGTTTTTTGTCTCTCTTTTCTCTCTCTCTCTCTCTCTCTCTCTCTTTCTCTCTCTCTTCCTCTCTCTCTCTCTCTTTCTCTCTCTCTCTCCCTCCCTCTCTCTCTCTCTCTCTCTCTCTCTCTCTCTCTCTCTCTCTCTCTCTCTCTCTCATTCTCTCATTCTCTCATTTTCTGGTTTTCTCTTTGTTTTTTATTCCAAATATAAAAACAAAATTTTGTTTCAGGAAACTTGAAATTTTACAAAGTGCTGTAAACAAATCGTTTTTCATACGATATATTACGTTCTTTTCTATCCAGAAGTTGAAGTTGTTTGGTAACTCTATTGCAGATGGAACAATACTAATTGAGACATTGGGCACCGATTATCACGAACACTAATAATATCCTTTATCTACTGTAATATAAATTATTAATGTGCGTTATGAAACTTATATGCCGCTAGCATAAAGAGTCTAGCATGTTGCTTGGGCAAATACAACAGTGGTGTATGAGAAGATTGATTCGTTTATACCTCTTCATATCGTAGTTTTATATATATACATACATACGAACATACATACATATATATATTTATATATATACACCTTTTATATGAAATTGATATTTTTTAATAATATGTCGAATTATAAAATTGATTGTCAATGAAAAGTATTTGAAAGTTCGATGATTTATTATCAATAATATAATATATATACTTATATATAAAGCACCTGCAGCTTATACGGTCATGCAGAGTGGTGGTGGTGGCGCGTCCTCACACTCGCTGCAAGTTATATAAACGATGCGTGCACGCAGCTCACCGATTACAACTGTGTTCGATAGTGCGTTCAGTAGCTAATATCAGTTTACTCTTATAAACTCGATTCTCCATATCTTTTCACTCTTATTTATCACTTACTGAAATATATATTATACGTATCGTAGAAACAACCAAAAAGAAGTGTGTGCACGTGAAAAAGAGAGAAAAAGAAAGAAAAAAAATATTTTAAATATGAATGAGATTTCCATTAACTTGGTCTCTCAACTAAAAAATGCCGGCAAGTTTTGGTACATCGTTAACCCTTTCGAAACAACTTTCGAATTTCCCCATCAGGTGCCTGATTATTATCAGCAGGTAATTTATAATTATTATTGTTGTTTCAAAATACCGTTTTTTTCTTTTTTATTTCAGGTTTTAGTCTTTTTTTTTCTTTTTTTTTAATTTCAGGTTTTAGTCGTTTCTTTTTCTCTTTCCTTTTTCCTTCAATTATTGTTATATTAACAAAAGAGAAGCTAAAGCAATATGCAGTTAAATTTGAAAAGTTGTTTTCACATTCGAGAGATAAGTAATTTACTGCTCTTTTATAATTTACGAGGCGACGATGATCGACGTTGATTAGATCTTTTTTAATATCACTTGTTAAATACATTAACTGAATAACATCGATCTCTCCGAAGACATCAATCTATTTATATCGTGTGAATCATATTAAAAAAAGATACTGATAAAGATATTTTTATAAATATTTAGGTCTGGATACCATTTTTCTTTCTTATCGTATTAGAACAAGTGATATTAACTGCGAAGAATAAGAAAAAATCATTTCGATTGAACGACCAAGTGACGTCGTTCTCTCATTGGATATTTCAAGAGTCTGGCCGGTAAGCATAGGTAATGCTTTCGTTTTTCATTCCGCTTCTTTTATATTAAAATTGTTTACGTGAGAACTAAAAAAAAAAAAAGATTAAAAAAAATTAGATAAGATAACATCCAACTTCTTACGTTTAATCGTTATTTATTAACACTGTTAAATATTGATATAGCATTTATATGGATTTTTGTCCTTTCGATTTTTCAGCGTTTTTTTTCGTGGGGCAGAATATTATGCTTATATTAAAATTTATGAAAATTATCATCGATGGAATTTATCATGGAATTCTATTTGGACTTGGTACATCACTGCTTTAGGGGTAGACTTTTGTTATTATTGGGTACACCGTAGTAATCACGGTTAAGTATCTTTCTCGATTTTTATCGAAATAACTGTTACATCTCGCGCACATACACACACACATATAACCTTGTATATTACATACGTTTTATAGAAGTACATTTTTTGTGGGCTCACCATCAAGTACACCACAGCAGCGAGGAATTCAATCTCGCGGTTGGCCTGCGCCAATCGGTACTGCAACATTGGTGCAATTTTGTGAGTAGAAAAGAAAATATGTACAAGAAATGTCACGGTAACCGATGCGATTATGTGTGCGTATATATCTTAATAAATTTCCAATGACCTTTTGTGAATATCCTTTTTATTCGTTCCATTCAAAGAAATACCTTTTATTTATTTTTCAGATTTTTTATCTACCTCTTGCTTTCTTCATACCACCATCACATTTCATTGTTCATCATCAATTCAACTTGATTTATCAACTTTGGATACACACGACAATTATTGACGATCTCGGACCGTTAGAATTAATATTTAATACTCCTAAACATCATCGCGTTCATCATGGTAGGTGTTGTAAGCGATCATTTTTTTGTTGTTGTTCTGGTTGTGAATAATATTGTTCGTATAAATCTCTCGTAAAAAATCTTTGATTTCGTATAAATTTTTAATTGATTTTTTTTACGAGTTTAAAAAGATCCAAGATCGTCTAAATACGTTTATCCCCGTTTTTTGACTTGACATTGTAAAGTACATATATCAAATTATCCTATATACGTAAGAATACTATAACTGAACTGACCTGTCATACAGGATGCAATCTATACTGTTTGGATAAAAATTATGGCGGAGTTCTTATAATCTGGGACAGATTATTCGGGACCTTCATGGAAGAGAAGGACGAAATCATTTACGGCTTAGTAACCAGTCCGCAATCATTCAATCCCTTGTATCTTCAGGTACGAAGTATCCGTCAATGTAATTAGCTGTAAATATGTAATTTTTTTTTTTATTCAATCATATCAGCAATACGTATCTTTAGCTAACTACATATTAAACTACGTAATTATTCCGTTATATAAAATGATGATTGAATTATGCAGATGCAAGTAGCGGATTAACGCATGTAATAATGTAAATATTTGAACGTTCATGAAAAAATTAGAAAAAGAAATACGCATAATTAATATATAATCATTTCGTTCCATAAAATTAAGTGACCCATTTCTTTCTCTTTTATTAATAATATTTATGGATTATTTCACGAAACAATATTTTTTTTTATAATCATATTCTATGTAATACGTTTTTGCATACTGGTTACATTAATTGCATTTACACAAGTCCAACTGCTTGATTGCACATATACATACATAAATCATATATACATATACACACGCGCGCACGCGCTACACATACATACACATCTAGTACTTTTCAATTGAATTATAATTATAGACGTTTTATGCGAAAGCGATGATAAACAAGAGTAAGGGCATGAAATCTTCGGCAAATAAATTGTCCGTCTTATGGAAAGGTCCTAGTTGGTATCCAGGTGGACCACGTTTGGGCCTTGACAAGTATAAAATAAATGTAAGTTAGTTAATAAATTACGAACAAACGTATTTAAGCATCTATAAAATATACAAGGATTAATGGTGACATTAATTTTCTAAACATATAACAATTAACTAAAATATTATAACGTAAAAGAAAATAAATAAGACGTTAATAAAATAAATAATAAAATCTTACGAAATATTAATTATCAAATGAAATATTTTTTTCTAGGTAACGTCTAGAATCAAATACAATGTTCGTATACCAACGTGGCAAACCGTCTATATTATTTTACATTTTTTAATAATTTTTTATAAACATTTACAGTTGTATAATAATGAAAAACAAGTAAGCGAGATAATTTTAATTTGAATTCGACTTTTTAACAAAAATGTGTAAATTTTGTATGTGTATAAATAATTTTTTTTTTCAGGATATACATAATTTTTTAGGAATAACAATATTGAATAATATGTTCGCTCTTGTCGCTATTGGATTATTGTTTGATAAGTCACAATATGCTGGATTGGTAGAACTTATTCGATGTATTGTATATTTATTGTATGAAGACTGTTGTCTTAACATTCTGATATATTATATTTATATGATATCTTGCTTTATTTGGATCTTTCAAGTTGTAAATCAAATGAAAGCAAATTTTCTGCGATTATGAATTTGTAAGATACATTTAATCAAAAGGAAATAAAAAATCATTGTTACTTATTTAATTTATGAGTTAAATAAAGGCGAAATAAGTTTTAATAATTGATAAATAATAATATGTATTGAAAATAATAAATTCACGTGAAAATGATATTAATACAAATAATCAGTTCTTTTTAATATAAAAAAAGTTTGTATAGATGAAAGTCTCTAAGAATGATTTATAATTTGGCGCGTGAATTATGATGTCAACTAGCGTCATCTGGAACACCTTAATTTGCTAAAAAGTAAAACATTACGATGTTGACAGTAAATTTATGAAATATTTCCGATAATATTAACATTTATTCAATTATTATTTTTAATAAGTTTAATAATTTCATAAATAACACATATATTAACTATAAATTATCACAGTCAAATAAACAAAAAACTATATTGGCAACATTGCAATCACGTTGCCTTTGTCTGAATAAAGGTAAATCCCGCGAAATCGTATCTGGGTGAAATATTGCAGTACAAAGTTACGTAGTTCTCCATCGACTTTAATAATCCTATTTATTTTTTAAAATTAATTGTTTTTTTATTGCGTGTATGTTATCATAATAAGCAAAAAGCCGTTTGATAAAAACCGTTAGGCATTAGCATTTAATTAAATAGGACAATAAGGAAAAGGACGTGGTACAAGGTTAGAGCTATTTTCTTTTGTTTGTATCTCATATTTCAGTTCTTACATATTTTCTTTTTTTTTGCTTCTTTTATATTTGTTAACATGACTTGTTTTATATGAAATAATTGGTAAGACGTAGATATGATATTTAGCATAAAATTATTACAAAAAAAAGAAATTTCAGATGAGACAAATTTTAATAGTTAATATTTAATATTAGGCGTACTTCTCTTCATTTTTCCTATTTTTCCACAAATGTTGCTGTTATGTTTGTAGCATCGTTAATGCAAATCAAGTGAAATATTTATATATATATATATATCTTATGGTTTTATATATAATATATGTATAGTATATAAATTTACATAGCACTTTAGAGACATGAAATGAACATAAAATTCATTTTAATAAAAGGTTTGTTACGTATAAAAATTCTTCGTATAAAGTGGTACATAGATTTATATTTTTCATTAATAAGAACATAGCTTCAAAGTGATCGAAAAGATTATTTAGGTAATGTATATGCAAATATAATGTATGGTTTTTAAATTTCAAGTGATTTAAACTAAACGAATAAAAGTTTAAAGTAAATCAATAAATTCATGCTAATGGGTAATAATAATAGTAATAATAATAATCATAATAATCATAATAATCATAATCATAATCATAATTATAATCATACTAATTATAATTAGAATAACAACAACAATAATAATAATAATAATAATAATAATAATAATAATAATAATGTTCCTTTCAAAAAGATTTATACTATTATATATGCTGGCCTTTAAAAAATGCTTTCTGTCTATTCTTGTAATATCTAATTTTGTAAATTCTAAATATTACATTTGCATATAAAATTTCCTATTTAAATCTTAAGTATTTTCTTGCTTATGAGTATTCACAGAAAATAGCGTTATAATATATTATAACCCACAAAAATTTACAAATTATAATATAAATTGCAAGATATGTAAAATTTATCAAATATTTTTGAAGAGAAAGTTATATGATAATATCATATAATTAAGACATTTTTATAACTTATCATTTAGATACGCTCTTACTATAATACAAGATAAAGATATAAGTAGCACGTAAAATATAAATTCATAAACGCAACATATGTCAAAAGTTTAAACAGTTTTTCGTAAAACAATTCAGCATTTTTTAAAAACAGTACATTATGAATTATTAATATGTCATTACATATTTAATATTAAACAAGCAAGCATCTTTCACTCTCCTATCTCATTTGCACAACAACATTATATTCTGAATATTGTAACTATCTTATTTAAGCATATTAATACAAATATTTTTAGAAGATGCTACAAAAACAAACATAAATACAATGTTTTATATATCCACAATGCACAAGTTCTGTAGTATATTACTCTTGATATCATGTTTTACATGTAAAGCTTCTTGAATTATTTTGTAGTATATTTATGAAGTCGTGTGAAATTCATCATCATAGTCCTCTATCTGTAATGAATCAATACGCATATATATTAAAGTTATGTAGTACTAATTTGAATATAATTTTTTCGAAATACTAATACATATGATTAATTATAATGCAAAATATATAAGTTTAGCTAATTATAAAAGTATACATACCTATATGGATCATATTTTTTTTTATGTTTTACTACTTGGTGGCAATTTTGTTGTATCTTGTTTAGCAATATTTGTTTCTGTTGACGAACTTTGTCCTACAGAATTATCAACTGCTGGTCTTTCAGAACGATTATTACTTTCTTCTTGTATTTCATTATCAGGTTGTTCAATAATAGGTACGTCCAAAGAGTCTGATGACATACGTCTTCCATTGCTAAATTGTTCTGCTACGTCAAGTTGAGCGTCTCTGGTATCCCTGACATTATTCAATGAGTCAGAACTTAAAGATGGGAAATCTAATGTTGTTTTCATTTCTAAAGAATCTGAACTTTGACATAAGGGATGTTTTTTATCCGCATTATCTTCCAATTCTAATGAATCTGTACTTGTCTCCATGATATTTGTATCTTTGGCACGTTGGATGTCCTCGGCTTCTGTTACCACTGGTACAATAGCTTCTGAACCAGTTTTTTCAATATCCGTAATTTCTATTTGTGAAATATCTTCTGTAGTATCATCCTGTCGGTCTAATCTCTCTACGTTAGACTGAGCTATACGTATAATCTCATCAATTTCCTTTATTCTTTTCTCATAGTCATCCGAGCCAGAAGTGCTTGGATTAATCGAGCCCGTAGCACTAATTTCCGATTTACGTTGAAGACTTTCCATTTTGTATCTATTTTCAGGACTTTCGTGTTCTAAAAGATCTTCTTCCTCCCTAGCACGAAGTTCAATTAAGTGAGCTTCTCGACAAGCTCTTTCTAGACCTTCAAAATCTTTTAACGAAGACAGAGAAATATCATCTCCATGACCAGATCGACCAGTCATATACCTTCTTGGAAGACTCCCATTATTAATAGAATCTTGAGAACCACATTGCAATCTTTTCGAGTTTTCTGCCGCTACGGCACTCTCCAGATGTTCGAATTCCTGCAACGAACTGAGGGATACAGTATCGTGATCTGAAGGTTTAGTGAAATATTTTTTACCAGCTAGAACATCATAATCCGGAGTACTACCAAAACTACCACGCATGCTACCAACACTTCCTATTGATTCTTTGTGACTTCCTAAACTTCCAAATCGACTACTACCAGCCTCGAAATCAGTAATCTCTTCTTCTTTGATATCTTCTAAGGGGCCACGATCGTATTCAATATCGTAGACTCTTGCGTCCGCATGAAATTGCATCTCAATCCATTTCTTACCAGTTTCGTACGGTTCCTCGTCTGAATAAGATTGAGAATATTGATCGTCGTTGGATGCTTGAGGTGGACTTTCTTCGGATTCAAAGTCGAATAATTCATTGTTCCGCGAGGTTTGACTCGTGGATACTTGAGAGTCTTCTTTATTCTCCGTAATTAAGTTCTCCAAGTCTCGATCATATTGCTTACTACTAACTTGAGGTATTGCGGTAATACGTATACTTTTACCTTCAGAATCAAATTCTTCTGCTTCACGTCCAACTTCTTCGATCACAACAAAGTCATCTATAATGTCAGGCTTATCGACTAGTTCAAAAGAATCACTACCCGGTGATTCGGATCGTTCGGATTTTGCTTTTTCTATAACTGTATCAAGAGACAGTCCGGAGGTCGAAGATGTAGACATACTTGCTTGCTGTATTATCGAGCGCGCTGATGTTTGCATCACCGTTTCAGTACTCTCATCTGCTGTGACACTTATCCCAGATTTCGGTTCCAAAGAATCTGGTTCCATACTTAGCATTTCGAGCGACTCGTCCGATGGTTTATCATCAATTTCTGTTCCCACTGTAGTTTTCAATGTAGTTTCTTCAGCAGGTATCTCAGTTGTTGACGTCGTTACTTGGGTCGAGATTACCTGGGTGGATACGCTTTGAACGCCGTCTTCCGTAACCCTAGCCGTCATTATATCTACCGATTGCACGGCACCAGGTGTTACAACAAAAGCAGACGTCGCAAAATCGACTCCCTTCGTGTCTTGCTCCAAAATAGGCTCATCTAAATCCGTATCGAGAGCGGCGTTATCGTCCATGATCTGTTGAAATATCATCTCCGACGATCGCTTCATTCGACAAGGTATATTGCTATCGATTTTGTCCATCGCATCGTCCATAGGTATATCGCTTCCAGAGGAATCGGATTCGGCATGTTCTTCGTCAAACGCACGTTCCAAATCTTCGTGTTCTTCGCCCTTGTCAGCATCCGCTTCAGATGCTACCAATGTTTCTGATAACTCGCTGGTACTATCGATACTACCAAGATGGCCTGAACTAAACGAACTTAAAGATTTCATAGATTCGCGAGAACTTAATGTACTCACGGCAGTTTGATATTCTTGAGAAGTTGGCCTTGAGGTGGTGGAGTGTTCAACGGACATCATCGCTGTCTCATACTCGGAAGTTGTTCCCGATGGTGGCATCGTAGCGGACTGGAGGGCTTCTACATCGGAAGAACTTGGTCTACTTCCACTGCCAATTTCGTAGTCGCAAGATTGATAGTTGCTACTCTCGCCCGAACTGGAACCAGGATCGACCTCACTTTCGGAAGTAACTTTTTTCGATGCCCGTGCAGGTTTATGTCGTCTCCTTGGTACTGGTTGAGGTGGATGCAAGGAGGAGGAACTCTCGTCTTTGTACTCTACGTCTGAGCATGATCTGCTGGCTGGTACGGGACTAGGACGCGTATCGTCGTCTTCTTTACTCTCTTCATGGACGGCAGATAGAGTTTCCGTTTCAGACTTGTCTAGCTCCATCTCAATATCCATACATACCTTTTCTTTGTCCATTTCGTCGCCGGATGCTTCGAGCTCGATTTCTTCCGATCCACTTTCCGTAGCTGGAATTTCTTTCTCATCTCTTTTCGATTCATCAGGCTTTTCCTCGCTCGTTATCAACGACTCCGTCTTCATACCTTCGATATCTACGGCGATCTGTTCCAAAGATGGAGGTCTGTATAAAAAGGGTAAATCATTGGGTATAGATTCTGGTTGTAATTTGAATTGAAATTCAGAAGGCGAGTCTTTGATTTGTATTACAGTCTCACTGTTCTCACTGAGTTCTTCTATCAAGTCTTGCCTCGCGGCCTCTAAGGACTCCTTCACCTCCGCTATTTCTTTCTTAACTACTTGATCTAGAACTGTAATTGCATATCGCGAGCTTAAATCAACACCTGGAAGATCGTCTTTCTTTAGTTTAAAGGCACATGTATCGGAAGAAGTTACCGTGCTGGCTCTTGCTGCTTTCTCACGTTTTTCGAAACCTTTCTCAACGTGTCTTTTATAGTCATCGCTAGAAATTTTTATTTTTGTTAGGCTCGGTTCCGTCCATTCTTTCGCGAGATCGTCCACGTGGACAGCCTTATCAACATCATCCTCCAATGTTCCTCCAGCAGCAATATCTTGCGTTTGGGTGTCTTCCAAAAGCTTTACATCTTCCTTCGATGGTTCTGCTATCTTTTCCAAGCTAAGCCCATTTTTGGTCATAGTAGTATCCTTTACTGTATCATCCTCGTATTTCTCTGTTAATGGCTCTCCACCCATCTCTTCGTCTTTCCCAATTTGCTCCGTAACTTCTTCTTTAGTTTCTGATTTTTCTTCAGAGACGGACGTAATTTCTTTAGCAGTGTCAATGCTTTCTTTTTCGCTAGAAATTTCAAGTTGATCGGTAGTTGTCTCGATTTTACTTGATTCCACTAGTTTCATTTCACTTAACTTTATTTTTGCTTCTTCTAAGGATAAAGGTCGCCGTATACTGACAGTTAAATCTTCGGTAGGTGTTTTAGCTTCATATTCACGTTTTAAAGTATCCACTAATTCTTGACAGCTAACTTCTAATTTATTTTCTATTAATTCACTCTCTATGTCTTGATCACTGACAGGGATGACGGTAAACTTTTTCGTTTTAATTACTGTGGTCACCGTTGTATCTCCTGTTGTTATAGATTCCTTGATAGATTCTATAACACTTGGATCTTCTGAAGATTTTGTAGCAGATTCTTGTTCCAAATCAGCTGATTCGCTTTGGGAAGATAATCTTTGCTTCTTTATAGTTGTCTCATATTCCTCTAATTCTTGATTGAAGACCTGCGAAGGTTGTAGGGTCTCAGATATTTCGATTTTCTCATCACCGATCATCCAATTGACTGGCTTTATTTCAAGATCGTGCCTTATTTTTAATCTTGGTGAAACAAGAGGTGGACTTTCGATTTCAAAACTATCAGCTCTTTTTACACTGACTTCGTATTTTTCCGTTGTTGTCGTAGGGATCTGTTCGTGTACCAGGGAGTAGTCAACGTTAATGTCTTCCGATACTGTACTAGGGCTAAAGGTCATATCACGTTCTTGGGCAATCCTTTCCAAAGAATCTACGGCTGCACTTTCGTGCAGGGATGAAATAGTTTTTCCTGTATCTTCAGAAATTTTATATTCGTCCATTTCTAAAGATGGCACATCGACGGAATCTTGTCTCGATTGACTGTCGATACCTGGTTCAACGATCTCCAATACTCTAGCTCCAGAAACGTCATATATTCTATCCTTTGGCAAGCTGATATCGTATTGAGGTTCGTATGATTCTCTTTGTAACGATTCAGCTTGCGCGCTAGATCTATCAGAACGTAATTTTTCTGATTGTGGACTCGAAGTTGGCTTGGTAATGTCTTCAAGTTCATTCGTATCAACGTCCATCGTTTCTTCCAACTCTATTTGATCTGATATACTACTTGGACTCATTGTGATGTCTCTCTCAGGTAATCTTGCCTGTGACGAAGATAAAAGGAAGCTTTCGTCTTTATCGTGAAGCGAAGACTCTTCGTCCTTCGTTATATCCTCGCTTATACTCATGCTATCTCTGGTAGATCTTTTCTCTTCTTCGTGTATAGACGATCTTAGTTTTGCCGATTCCGCGGTAGAGTCAGTGTCCTTTGTAGATTCTACCAATTCTTCGTCCATTGTCCTCTTCATAATACTTTCGAATTTTTTCGTTAAATCATCAGCTAACTTTTCATGATCCGTTTCCACGCTTTCTTTAATAACTTGCTGTAAATAATTACTGTCAACGATGGCAGCTTTCGGATCTTCCGTTATAGACGATCTTTTTGTTATTTCATTTTCGATCGATTCTATAAGACACTCCACTATTTGCCTAGCCTCTATTTCTTTTGCAGCACGTCGTTGTTTTTCTTCCAAAGTTTCATGGCTCAGGACTTGAGCTTTTTCTTCTGGCTTTCCATCTTTTTTAACGGATACCAACTTCTCTTCTACTTTGCTGCTAGGTATAAAGTGTCTTGCATCGAAACTTTCAACAGTTTCTTTATGCGACTCTCCTTTAGTTACCATTTCTACTTTTCCTAAGTCTTCGAATATTTTAGATGTCACTGGAGGTTCTCCCGTGTCTTCAACTTTCTTTTTTTCAACATCCTCTTTATGTATTCTAACGGCTATATCGATATCACTTTCCTTCAGTCTACTGACTCCAGACTCCTCAGTCATTATACCTTCCTTGTCTTCAAGCTTTTTAGATAATTGTTCCTTCTTGGCTTCGACTCTATTTTTCGAAGCGCTTGCATCGATCGTTTCCTGTCCATCTTGTAAATTTATCGACATCTTTTGAACAGCCGTTTCGTCTACTTTCTTGCTTTTACTTTCCTCTTTTTCTACAGTTTCAGTCGACGATTCCTTTTTCATTTTGGATTCCGATAGTTTCTTACACTCGATTTGTTCTTTTTCTTCGTGCACGATATATTTGTCCGTGCCTTTAGAAATTTCGGAAGATACAACTTCTTTCTTTTCTAACTTACTGGAAGCTTTATGATCGACTTTAGATAGTTTTATTGTATCTTTCTCGCTCATATCCTCGAGCAATTTAAATGCTTTATGTGGATCGGTAAAAGTTTTAGAAAACGTTTGAGTTTCACTCTTGGAAGTTGTTTCTTGGCTGGAGGATTTCTTCTCGGTCACCGTGCAAGTTTCCGTTTCCGTCTTAACGTGATATCCCTTTTTAATATCTTTCTCAGACGATTTAGTTGCAGAAGTATCTATGATACGTTTAGGAATACGAGATTCAAATTCTTTCTTCTTATCCACGGGTGATGTGATGCTAGGCTCTTCCTGTGGTGCGCTCGATTTATCGATTTCTGATTTCTCTAACAAACGTTTCGACTCTGTCGAAGTTTTGCTTCTCGATTCTTTGTGATTTCTATCTTTTTCAACTTTAGCCATCGAAATCGGTATACGCGATTCAAATTCTTTTTTCGTTAGCTTACTATCACTTTCTATCGTGGACTTTTGAAGAGGAATCTTATCCTCCTCTAATTTTTCTTTTTCTAAATCTTCAGTCTTTTCTTTTTGTACTTCCGGAATAAACGCAGTAACTTGATCTTTTTTACTTATTTCGATCTTAGTATCCTCCTTCAACTTTTCCTCCAAATCAGCAGCAGTATAATGTGCTTCGTATAGCACTTTTGGTTCTAAACTAGTTTCAGGAACATTCATTATTTCTGTGGTTACAGGCACATCTTCATCCCCTTCGATCTGAACGGTCTTTGTCACTTTTTCTTGCACTAAGCTTCCATCTTCTTGAACCTTCCATATTATAGTTGTTTCTTCCTTTATAACACGTCTCCCAGTTGACATATCCTTGCCCAAACCTTTATCTTGCATTGAAATATCTTCTTTATGCTCCGTCTGTTTTGAATGTATCTGCATCAATTCACTTTCTTTACCTGCAATTTCCATAGAGTGCTTTGGCGATTCCGTCGACGATTCTCCACGTTCCATTAAATATTCTTTTTGAAGTTCCAACTCGTGTTTTTCGACGATTCTGTCTATATGCTCTGGTAATTCTTTCTGATGTATTTCCCTAGCTTCCTCGATCGACCTCTCCAATTGTTCTGGTAAAATTTGTACCAATGTAGCTTTTTCGACGTGTTTTTCCAATTCCTCATATGCTTCTTTTTGAAGTTCCATTTCTTCTTTCCTCTTTGATTCACTTTTCTTCGCCTCTTCCTCTTGTTTCTTCTTCAGATCAGTCTCTTTCTTCTTTGCTTCCTCTTCCTCTTGTTTCTTTTTCAATTCAGTTTCTTTTTTCTTTACTTTTTCTTCTTCTTCTTTCTTCTTTAGTTCCGCTTCTTTCTTCTTTGCTTCTTCCTCTTCTTTTTTCATTTTGGCTTCTTCTTCTTTTCTCCTCTTTGCTTCCTCTTCCTCTTGTTTCTTCATTAGTTCGACCTCTTTCCTCTTAGTTTCTTCCTCTTCTCTTTTCTTTTTTACTTCTTCTTCTTGTTTTTTTTTCTTTGCCTCTTCTTCTTCTTCTTTTCTCCTCTTTGCTTCCTCTTCCTCTTGTTTCTTCTTTAGTTCAGCCTCTTTCCTCTTAGTTTCTTCCTCTTCTTTGATCCTTTTTGCTTCTTCTTCTAGTTTTTTTTTCTTTGCTTCTTCTTCCTCTTTTCTTCTCTTTGCTTCTTCTTCCTCTTTTTTCCTCTTTGCTTCCTCTTCCTCTTGTTTCTTCTTTAGTTCGATCTCTTTTCTTTTAATTTCTTCCTCTTCTTTTTTCTTCTTCAATTCAGCTTCTTTCCTGTTAGCTTCTTCTTCTTCCTTCTTCTTCTTTGCTTCTTCTTCTTCCTTCTTCTTTGCTTCTTCTTCTTCCTTCTTCTTCTTTGCTTCTTCTTCCTTCATCTTCTTTGCTTCTTCTTCTTCCTTCTTCTTCTTTGCTTCTTCTTCTTCCTTCTTTTTCTTTGCTTCTTCTTCTTTCTTCTTTGCCTCTTCTTCTTCCTTTTTCTTCTTCAATTCAGCCTCTTTTCTCTTAGCTTCTTCTTCTTCCTTCTTCTTTGCTTCTTCTTCTTCCTTCTTCTTCTTTGCTTCTTCTTCTTCCTTCTTCTTCTTTGCTTCTTCTTCTTCCTTCTTTTTCTTTGCTTCTTCTTCTTCCTTCTTTTTCTTTGCTTCTTCTTCTTTCTTCTTTGCCTCTTCTTCTTCCTTCTTCCTCTTTGCTTCTTCTTCTTTCTTCTTTGCCTCTTCTTCTTCCTTCTTCTTCTTTGCTTCTTCTTCTTCCTTCTTCCTCTTTGCTTCTTCTTCTTCCTTCTTCTTCTTTGCTTCTTCTTCTTCCTTCTTCTTCTTTGCTTCTTCTTCTTCCTTCTTCTTCTTCAATTCAGCTTGTTTTCTTTTCGCTTCCTCTTCCTCTTTTTTCTTTTTCAATTCAGCCTCTTTCCTTCTTGCTTCTTCTTCTTCTTCTTGTTTCTTCTTTAGTTCGGCTTCTTTCTTCTTCGCTTCTTCTTCCTCTTTTTTCTTTTTCAATTCAGCCTCTTTCCTTTTTGCTTCTTCTTCTTCTTGTTTCTTCTTTAGTTCGGCTTCTTTCTTCTTCGCTTCTTCTTCCTCTTTTTTCTTTTTTAATTCAGCCTCTTTCCTTTTTGCTTCTTCTTCTTCTTGTTTCTTCTTTAGTTCGGCTTCTTTCTTCTTCGCTTCTTCTTCCTCTTTTTTCTTTTTCAATTCAGCCTCTTTCCTTTTTGCTTCTTCTTCTTCTTGTTTCTTCTTTAGTTCGGCTTCTTTCTTCTTCGCTTCTTCTTCCTCTTTTTTCTTTTTCAATTCAGCCTCTTTCCTTCTTGCTTCTTCTTCTTCTTGTTTCTTCTTTAGTTCGGCTTCTTTTCTCTTTGCTTCCTCTTCTTCTTGTTTCTTCTTCACTTCAGTCTCTTTCCTCTTTGCTTCTTCTTCCTCTAGCTTTTTCTGTAGTTCAGCTGCCTTCTTCTTAATTTCCTCTTCTTCCTTTTTCTTCTTTAGTTCGGATTCTTTCCTTTCATCTTCTTTCTTGTCCTCTATATCCCTTACTTCTCGGTGCAGCTCAACCTTTTTTTCCAAACCGACAACTAATTTCTCCTGATATTCCTTCCTAACAAACTCATCGATCCTTTCCTTATATATAATCTCTTCACCTTTGAAGTCTTCCTTCCTTAACTTATCACTTTCGTCCTTATCCTTCTCTTCTACATGACTCGACTTTAATTCTTTCCCCTCGTGTTCCACATCTCTCATCGTTTCCACTTGGCCAACATCAATAGACTTTTCTGTTCGTTTAACCTTAACACTTTTATCTTTTTCAAGTTTCACAGAATCCTGCTGTTGCAATTTAGCCGGTACCTTACTCAATTCCTTTTGTATTTGTTCCTCAAAATAATGTGCCTTCTCTGCCACGGAACATTCCGAAATATCAGGGATATTAACATTTTCCATAGTATCCGAGCCAACAGATGTTACCTCAGTTATCTCTTCCTCCGATACGACATTTTGCATATACTCACTGTCACTCTCGTTCACCGTCAATTGTGAGGTCCTTGATACCTCGGATTCGGAACGTTGATAACTCTCTCTCTTCTTTGATATATCCTCCCAAAATTTTCGCTTCTCCGAATATGTTTGCTTTTCGACGCTAGGCGAAAGATCGTGCTCTTGTTGGCCGGCTACTTTATTGGGATAACTAGCATCTACGGATTCTAGGGGACAAGCCGCTTTTTGTGCAAAGGATTCGTGGATAGTAGCGGCATCTAGAACAACCAAGAATGATGCTCATATTACTTTTTATTTATTACGTTAATTATAATCAATAATTACATCGTTTCATTTTACAATTTTTTTTTCTTTTTTTTTGTTCTCTCATTCTCTCTCTCTCTCTCTCTCGCTCTCTCTTTCGTCGTCTCGTGCTGCGTGCAAACCTCTTTATGTACTTGCGCAAAAAATCTCATTGCTTTCTAATATAATAATCAAACGTTGAATTAGTTCATAAACTTTTGTTAACTGTACACATAACAACTCGTTATTCTAACATGAATAATACATTCAACAATTCAATGACTAATTCAATTAGTCATCGATTTCTATTTAATTTATAATGTATATTCTTTGCGTATTTATCTGTGTGTGTGGGTGTGTGTGTGTGTATTTTTATAACGTATAACATCGACTTATATATGCATCTGCGAAATTTCGTTAAAGAAGTTGAGGACAGATATGCTGTTATTTTGTATTTAATATCCCATATGGTTGTCTATGATTATGTTGATGACGGCAGTTCTGCCTGCAAGTATAACAAGTACATAAAAAAATGTCGCATTATTATCGGCATCAAAATGTTAAAAAGGATTAACCGAAAAGAAAAAAACAGGAGTATACAGACGCGAAAAAATGTAAATATGTAAAGCTTTGCACTAGTTTTATTCATACTCGAAAAAGACATTAATTTTTTCTTTTTTCTTTCCTTTTTTCGAAAGGATTAGAATTAATCAATGAAATGTTGTTGGACGTTTAGGAATAATTTGTTCGAAAAAATAGTTATCCGAAGAATATTGAAATTTTTTATTTAACCCTTAAGTAGTATCCACGATACCAAGACAAATAAATTTTATTCTGCACGTGTCTCGAATCATTAATCTCAATAAGATATTTGTCATTCAATTAAATAATTAATAATACAACAGAGAAAATAGTTCGAGAATTTAAAAAAGAAAAAGAAATTTGGTTGAGTTCGAAGCGAGATTATTGCACAGAATGAAATATTTAGTCACGAGGACGACCAAAGCGATGTTCTTTCAAAACATATCACTCGAGGGTTAACCATTACCAAAGTTTATACTAAGAAAAATAGATCTTCAATAGATCGAGCACGGTGCAAAAAGGAAAACGAATAACAACACAAGAAGAAGAAATTATCTTCGATTAAGATAAATCAATAGATCCGATTCACGTGAATAAATAAATCAAAAAAATAATGGGGATGCAAGATTGTAATCCTTGGCAGCAAATAATCGATTGGATCCTTAACGTTTCGCGTTTTGCTAAATAAAACTCATTCGGCACATCTTAAACTCAATCTACATCTTCAACATCGGTATGACAATCCCCTATGGTGATATCTTCCTGAATATCCTTAACAGCAAGCATATTATCCGTCTTATTAACGTTCGTCATTACGATATGAGAAGCCGCTAAAACATCAAGATCTTCGAACAGGTCGCGTTGACTACAAGAAGCTATTTGTAGATCATCCTCATCCGATACTTCCATATCCTCGCTGTCGGTCCCCGGCATGATCACAATATCGGATGAATTCCGGACTTCAGTATCTTCTATTTCCTTCGACATTCGACTACGTATCTCTACGGAAAATGGTCCATTTCCTTCCTTGGTAGTGATAGTCTCACCACCGAACTCGCACAAGATGTCCAATCTAGGTGTCACGTAGATAACCGGCTCATCCTCGTCATTTGATATATCCTCGACGTCTGTTTCACCTTGATAAGTAACTCCTGTTACGGTCAAACTCTTTCTTCCTTCTGTGTTCTGTTCGTTTTCAGGTTCACTTGCATAAATTTCATCGACGTCCGTGAGATTCTCCGCAAAACTTCCACGTCGAGATATGTTCATTTCAGGAGTCGATAAAATTGTTAAACATCGAGGATTCGTATCAAATTTATCAACGCTCTCAATGTCCTCCATTGTCACAGAAATTACAGGTCCTCGTGACTTCGCAGGACTAGGAGTACGTGCATAAGCTTCCATAATGACCAATTCACCTTCCGAGTCCGTATCAGAGAAATGTAAGGATGTATTATTAATCATCGCATTCAATCGTCTTCTCGTAGATCTGGACTTACGTTTTTGCTTCATACTCGTTGTCTCTTTTCCTCTGGATGGACTCTGACAACATTGTTTTATCTTTTGTAAATTATCTTCTAGAGCACAACATTCATTATAATTTTTTTCATCGCCGTCTTTGGCTACATTCTGTTGATCGTTCTTTTGCTCTTCCCGAGGTTCATTCGACGGGTTCGAACGATTTTCATTCTTCACTTTGTCTTCTTCATTGCATGAATTTATTGAACAACTTTGAGACACCTCCTTGGCACCTATCTCACAATTGATCTGTTTCAATTCGCACAAATCAGTCGTAATCTTACAGACCGACGATTTATCATTCTCGGTCTTATCTTTTTCATTATTAACGTCGATTGTAGGACTCGTTTCGTTCATGGTGTTCGCTTGGCCTGACTTTTCCATTATAAAGGATTTTTCTATTCGTCGCACGTATATATATATATGTGTGTGTGTGTATATATATATATATATATATATATATGTATGTACGTATGTATATCTATTTTATATACTTTTGTTTTTAACGTGCGTATCGTAAGTGCAAACTACTAATGAACTTAAAAAAACCTGCAACTGAAAATCATAAGGAAAAGGAAATTAATGAAAATAAAGTCAATGAAGAATACGAGTGCACGTAAATAAGAGAATGAGATTAAGGAAATAGATAAATGGAAATTTGAAATAAAAACGATGAAGGTCATTAGAAAAACGTATAAGGATAAAAAGAAAAAGAGAACTCACATTTTCGACGATTCAAATGAGAGCTACTCAAGCATAAAAGGACAAGCAAAGTTATTAGCTACTGCTCTCTCTCCTCGACGAACAGGATAAAACTAAAGGTAGCTATCTCGGTATCTTCCGAGCATTTGTTGAGACTCTTACGTATAATTAAATTATGGAAGCCTCACTCAATCTTTAAGCCATAAACGGATTGACATTTTACCTTAAACGAACATATAAATACAGAAGAAGACATTTTAAAAAGAAAAGAAATCAATCAAACGTGAATCACCACGTACGGAATGAATTATTATTGTCTTGTGATTGAAAAGATTTATATAAAATCTAAATGTGTCGACGTCTTCCTCACAGAAAAATCATTTTGAAAGTTTTCTTTTTGCACCTTGCACACTGTTTTTCATCTCCAATTCTTAACTCTATAGATTTTTAATTCTAATGTGTTCTTAAGTTAATCCTTACTTTATAATTAAACTTAAAAACAATTTTCTACTGTATAATAATGAATGAGAATATCGTACCTGTTTGTTCTTTCTGTAGAGTATCGGCAATGAATTTTTCCTCTGAAGGTGACGTGTCTTTTGGCTGGTCTCCCTTCTCCTTCTGTTCCATACCGTATTTTGATTTGTAAGAGTCCATTTTTTGACTTATGATATTCGAATCTTCGTACACTGCTATTAAGAAAAAAGATCATATTTATATACTTGCAAAATATTGAAATATTGTTAGAAAAATATATAAGCATTTATATATATATATATATATATATACATATATATACATACATACATACATACATATATATATATATATATATATATATATATATATATATATATAGTGCCCAATGATATCACCTGTTAGTTTCTTCTGAATTTCAATTTTGCTCGTAACCTCAGGTAAGACGATATTCAGTACACAAATTGGTTGCTGTGGTGGTTCACCCTTTGCAACTTTGGGCTCGCGCATAAACAACATTCTTGCTACAGGATCCAAAAGTGGATCTCTTACTTTAACGTGAAACGATAGACGATTCTGACGGAAAGCTTTAAAAGTAAACTTTAATTGTACTCCTGATTTTGTAACTGGTATTAGGTTTCCGCTGAATTCGATGTAAAGATCTTTTCCATGTAGAGCCTGAAACAAATATAATTAACAAACATTATGTATTATTAATATTTATTTGCATTAATTACAACTAGAAGTTACTTTTTAGTTTACCTCGACATCACGACTCTTTACAATCTCTAAGAACTCTTCTTGTCTTTCCAATGTGTGCATTCCTTCCTTGCCATCAGTCATGCACAATATCCTTAATGTAGCTTCGAGAGTATCCATTCGTTTTGAATATATCACGAAACTATTGAAAACAAATAGAAATTTTTGATCATTGAATATTTGCAAGAGATAAATATAAAAAAAGGAAATACGTACTTTGTAATGTAAGGTACAAACAAAGATTCTTTATATAGTTCCGTCGCCATTTTTGGAACTTCGCTAATATTCCTACAATCCATCAGCCAAAACCTAGCTGAAACTGTAGTTGTAAAGGACACACGGTCGTTCATGAACGTCAATGGCGTTGAACCAGTAACATCTTCCCATTGAGCTTCACTGGTACCACCTGACATCGAAAATAACAGCTTAATTGTTTTTTAATTGTCTAATTAATTATATTAAGCAATCCCTTTGTGTGTGTGTGTGTGTGTGTATGACTATACTTTTGACCCAGTAAATCATTCAAAAGAATTGCTTTTGAAAGAAAAAAAGAAACGTGACCATGTAACTGTTATCACATTACCAGAATTAGACAGGATTTACCAAATGCATTATCACATATTCTTATTGTGTAAATAGTTTATATAATATTTTAATTTAATCTGCGTATACCAGCGATGCTGCAAAGCAATCGTAAAGTTGGTGTTTCGCCTCCGTATTGATTGATCATTCCTTTGTTTGCAGCTTGTGGTACGGGTATTGTCAAGGTAATCGGCTTGTGAAACTTTCTTCTCCTGGGCTCAATTGTAATGACTGGTGATACAGCAACACAGTTACCTAAAAGTTTGGCTGTAAGCTCCGCAGGGATGACGTGTGCCTACAACAAGGTATTATATATCTTAATAAGCCAGTACTCGTTTGTCTTTAATAGCTCAACTTTCTATGGCTTCACTACCGTTGAAACTGACTTGTCTACGACTGAATTACATGTGTAAAATTAATTCGCAATTTTTACAATCAGAATTCAGCACAAGAGATATTCACAAAAAGACTGTCTTCAATTTTTTACTTACTTGTAAGCCAACTTTAATTTTTTTCGTCAGAGCACCAGGTGGAAATACAGCTTGAACGTCGTTTGCTACACTGGACATTAAAATTCCACCTTCGGCTCCTATTACGTGTACTTCTTGTTTGATTCTAGTCACTATCGCGAAATATTGAGGAAAGTCACTCGTTATTATACGAGTTATTCTGCCGGAATGGGCTGCATTCATTTGGGGATCTACAAATTGAATTTTTATTCATAATACGATGATAATTTCTCGATAATAGTGTTAAAAAATCAATACTTCATATCCTTTTTTTAAGTATAATTAATAATAATATAAATGATAACATAATTTTAACATTATATAATATTTTAATACAAAGTACAAAAATTAGTTTTTAGAGAACTTCATTGATTTGATACGTACCATGTGGTGTATTAAGCAAAGTATCGTCATTATCAACGGAATTATCATGTTCCTTCCATGTTTCTCCATTTTCACTCCTAAGAATAATAATTTCTCTTTCTTTGCCACGGATCGATGCAAAATGTGGTATGTCTATCAATACTGGCCTATAAAGAATTACATTTGCGTAAAGAACATTCTTTTTTAAATAATCCATTTATAAATATGTCATTGCGAACTTGCCCTAAAAAGTTTGCTCCAACTGGACCCATCTCTATAATTCGAGTTGCTAAAGCTTCACCTTCCATTAGAGGCGGTGGATTAGCTACTTTACTAGGTTTTACTAATCTACACGTTACCCGTAACGGCATCGTTGCTCTACGGGGTGGAACAATTATTCGTACACCACTGTGCCTGCAACCCTTCATTGCACCACCTCGTGCATCCACGAGGAAACTCACTAAAAATCTGCAAATTCGAAATATCATAGCAATATAGAGAAATTTTTTTATTTATCGACGAATTTCAGATGTTTAAATGTATTTGAATTTCAAATTTTTTTCTAAATTCTAGCGATGGGATAGGCGTTTAGGTACTTACGATCGGAAGTGAAGTCTCCTAAAATCAAAATACGTTTATTCAATCAATTATTTCTAAGGAAATCATTACGTCTAAAGCTAGAGTGAATTACGGAAGATTAGAATTAGATCAAATTACGATGTTTTAAGCTTTGGATTATATATTTAGATAGTAATAAGAGTTTCTACAAAAGATAAAAAACTCAAAGATATTTGTGTTACAACTATGAAACTAATCTAGTTTTTCCAATACTTTAGAGAGTCTAAAATAGCGTGACTTCTAGTTTATTACCCTATCTTTGTTATACGATCACCGTAATTTTTGATTAAGTTCAATGTAGATTTCTACGTACCCCAAATTCAATGCATCATTACTGTCAAAGTTTTCTGCCAGACAGTAATTATTGCTTTGGGTGAATTCCTGTTTTTCTTCTTTTGTAACTAAAATGAAAAAATTGGAAATCGATCAAGTTACACGCTCTGATTAGTATGCAAACGTAGACTTACCTTGTCTGTGTATTGGGTCGTCCTTCGTTACATCGATTGGTAAGGAATCATCTCGTAGGCTCTTCATTAAATCCGCGGTAAGATATTTGTATGGTTGCTCGCTAATCAATGCATCCGAAGCTAATAAACGCAATTAGATTTATGAATGATATCAATTATGACGTTAACGTATAGATAATATTATTCTTACCACCCTCGTCATCCGAATCGGACATGAGACTCGTTTCTTGCAAACTCTCTGGTGCTATAACTTTGTACTTTTCTTCCCAATTTTTATTATCCGGAACTAAATTATCGTAAGGCATTCCTTTCAATACTTCCATCACTGATATATACCCTAACTTTTGAGCAATATTTAAAGCAGTCAAGCCATCCTAAAGAAAAAACCGATAAAAATCACGTCAACGAAAATATTACAAACAAATAAAAATGTAATTGGCAGAATTATTTGCGATTATATTGATAACGAATTAAAAACCATCTTACGAACGATTTACGTACGTTTGTACGAGCTTTGTGCGAAGCATTCCCTTCTAATAGAGCACTAACAACATGAGCGTGACCCTGTTGCGCGGCTTGATGAAGAGGCGTGTAATTTTGAGCCGTTCTTACGTCGATCTCAGCATTGTGTTTTAATAGAAATCGTATCATCGAGAGATTTCCAAAATGTGCGGCAACGTGAATTGGTCGATAACCAGTCTCGGTTTGACTTTCGACATTGGCATCATTTTTTACAAGAATAGAAGCGACTCTGACGAAATCTTCTTGAGCACAGAGGTGCAACGCTGTTAGACCATTCTGAAAAAGGTTGAACATTATTATTGTTGTTGTTGTTGTTGTTGTTGTTGTTGTTATTATTATTATTATTATTATTATTATTATTATTATTATTATTAATTTGATTAATTTATAAAAGAATACCTTAGCTTTATGGTTTGGATCAGCTCCATGCTCAATAAGTAAATTCGTCATATCGTAATGACCCTTTTGTGAGCTCAAATGTAAAGGCGTGAATCCTGCCTTAGATTCGGCATTTGCGTTCGCTCCGCCTTCCAACAGAGTAGAAGCAATGTCCATCTATGGCAAGTAATGTAGATTTTCGTTAGAGATATATTTTAGAATGGAAAAATGGAAAGGAATGATTGGAATGGATTATTTTAATACCTGATTTTTACGAGCAGCGATGTGTAACGGAGTATGTCCATTCTGTGATGCAAGATGGGGTGAAGCACCTTTCTCTAATAGAAGATTCGCGACATTTGGGTGATCGTAATGACAAGCCAAATGCAGTGGTGTAATGTCGTTCTAAAAATGATTAGTAAATTCTCACCGTAATAGAATATGTAAAGTTAACCCTCTGTAATCTAACTTTTGTTATTATATAAGTTATATAATAACTAAGTATTTATTCTTAGAAACATTTAGAAAAAAAAACAGATATAAGTGTGTGTGACTTGAAAGTTATAGAGGATTAACGGAACGATTCCTTTTCTTTCCTTTTTTTTTTTTGTTCATATTCATCTCGTTTTATTTCATTTTATATCATCGAATTGCTATAAATCGTCTGCTAACCTTTCCTTGAGCATCAAGCTTGCTGTCCTTTTGTAGAAGGATCTTTGCCACGTTCATATTGCCATATTTGGCCGCTATGTGGAGCGGCGTAAAACCATTTTTCGTTGTGGCTTTTACCGAAGCATTATTCTCCACTAGAATAGCGGCCACCTGTTTATCACAAAGTTTCGTGTTATACCAATAAATATATATATATATATATACCTACATACATTCATACATTTATATATAAAGTGATAAAAGTTTACGTTTATGATATGGACTCGATACAAATTAGTTCAATTGTATATATGTGTGTATATATGTATACATAAAATAATAATGTTGGTTATCTCTGCATTGCAATTAGAAATAATTGCTTACCTATTTATTGCATAACGAAGAAAAATCAGTCGACTAATGACATATGACATATAACAAGATTTACGTACTTTTTGTTTTAATTACATTGTAATATTATTAACTGTTTAATAATAAGCACAATGGGGATATGAAATTGATTGGAGAAAATGTAAAAAGATTACATAAATGCAAATAAGTGGAAAAAAAACACAAGCACCTTTCACACCGCCTACGCGTTGCTTGTCATAATCGTATGCATGGCTATATCGATGTTTGAAAGTATAATGAAAAACAAAAAGAAATGTTTAACATATGTATGCATGTACATATGTATGTTGTGTGTTTGTATTTATGTTTGTATATATGTATAGATATGTGTGCCATGGAAATAAGCGAAATGAATGTTCGTTTCTCGTCTGTCATATTTATGTCTCTTTGAAATTTCAAGATCGCTAATAAATCAGCATATTATATAAGTATTTATGTACATATGTTTATGCATACAACGATATATTGGAATGAAAATTCTCTCGCTCGTTTGTTCGTTCTTTCTCACGCTCTCGTTTTTTCTTTTATTTTTTCTTTCTTTTTTTTTTCTTTTTTTTAAGGAAGGAAACTAGAGTAAGGACTAAGCAGAAAAGAAAAATCAATCGAACACTTGTATGCACCGCAAGGAGTTGCATGCTATCTCCTCGTTTTAATTTATCTTATCATGCTTAAAAAAACGAAATGCAGTGAAATGAGGGAAAACATAAAAACGGTAAAACCAATGTAACGAAAATTTTATTAACTCACGGATACATAGAGAAATAAATATAACGTAAAATTATAAATCTCAAACTCTCTATAAGTTTGAAAATAAAGAAAGTGTAAGAAGAGACTTCAAATCGCGTTGATGGAAAAACGTCTATAATTGTGTGTATGTGAAGGTGATTGTAAAAATTACCTAAGTCATTATACATATATTTATATATGTATATATATATATATATTTATATAAATATATTTTTTAAACATAAACGGAAATAATGATCGATTTAAACTACAAATTAGAACATTTTTACGATCACCATTACATATAATAAAACAAGTGCATGGTTAAACAAAATATTGAAGAAAACGAGAAGGTGTTTAGATAGATAAAAATAACGCGTTTGTTTTTTTTTCTTTTTTACATAATCCTCAAAGAAATTAAAATTCGATCTCTTTCTCTCTCTGTTTTTTCTTTTTCTTTTTTTCACATAAGGTACTCCCGACGCCGTGACCAAAACAAATACGCCCTATTCTGCTTGTCGACGTGTTCTGCTATTTTTGCGATTTTTTTGTACATTACCTCCTCCTGACCTTCCTTTGCTGCAATGTGCAATGCCGTGTGCATATCTTTCGTTGTTGTGTCAACGGCTGCACCGTGTTGCAAGAGTAACATAACTATATCGATGTTACCCAATCTGGATGCGATGTGCAACGGTGTTTGTTGTTCCTACAAGAAAAGAATTAAATTTCTTCGGTTCGCGAAAAGCCCAAACTCTTATCTGTGTTGATTTCATCAACGAAATAAAAATGTTTAATCAACGAATACTTAAATTACATCATTTAAATTATTTACTTTTTGGATACTTGGATAATATAGCGAAAATATTTTAAATAAAGATATAATAGCACATTAATGAAGCTAGAAAAGCATACAAAATAAAAAAAAATTAATAAATAAATGAAAAAAAAATAAGACAGGAAACAAATTGTTCTATGAATATCCCAGACTGGTTAATGGACTCATGCGTTTAAGTTGAACGCGAGCAAGTATGATTTAAATATGGTCGATCATTTTCTATTTAAGTGATTCTGCGTTTTCTTTCGACGTGACAAAATTTATGTTGACTTAACGAATTAAAGATTTTCGAAACAAACTTTTTTGTTGTTTTACAAAGGGGAAAGGGGAAGATGAAAGATGAATAGATAGGAAAGGACGATTTGATTCGTAGGAAGTGAGGATTCCTTTTTTTTATTTACTTACCCTAGCACGTGCATCGACTTTGGCTCCATTTCTTAATAAAATTCGAATAATATCGGTTTGATTAGCTCTAGCTGCCAGGTGTAGGGGTGTTTCTCCCCTAACAGTTGGCACGTCGGGATTGGCTTCGTGTTGTAGTAGGAATATCACGATATTCATGCATCCCATAAAACTGGCCACGTGTAAGGGAGTCAGTCCGGACTGTAAAATATATGTTATTTTCCATTAGGACATTTTCTTCAATTCCGATTTCCACAAATCATTCGCTTAGACAAAGTTCTCTCTCTCTCTCTCTCTCTTTCTTTTATTCTCCTTTCCCTATTTCCTATAATTCTCCATCGTTTTCAGAAATAAACAGCATGGAAGGAGCACAGAATCCATAAAAATGATCAGATTTTATATCCCGTCTTTCGTCCGATTCGCACAATCCGTTAACCAGCCTTCCTATATTATTTCTTCATCTTCTCCATACTTCAATGTTAAATCATCGTTTGAACGTAAAAGAAGAAGCAGCATGAAAAATATAGTGCAAACATTTTTGTAAATGAAGAAAGAAAGAAAAAAAAAAGAAAAAGAAAATATTGCTATAATCTCTTTTAGATTCTTTTATTATTTGATTTATTAATCTTTTTATTCTTTTTTCTTAGTGCAAATAAAATTATATAAAGTATATAAACTATTCTCGCGAATTGTATGCAAGAAAATATTGAAGACAAGATAATAAGGAATTGTCGAGAAACATCGATCGTTACCTCTGTCGTAGACTCGATCGATGCGCCATGTTTCAGCAACAACTCGACGACCTTTATACGATTCTTCTTGCAAGCGATGTGCAAAGGCGTAAAACCGTTTAAAGCTCGTGCATTTGGATCCGCCTTTCTATCCAAAAGCAATTTCGCGACTCTAACGTGGCCGCAGTGTGCGGCTACATGTAGCGAAGTTAAATAATCGATCGTTACTTCGTCCACTGGTGCACGATGATAGAGTAATGCTCTAGCAGCATCCACGTGATCTCCTTGAGAGGCCATATGCAAGGGTGCTAAACCATTCTATAAAAAAAGAATTTCGTTTTACAATTTTGTGCAAATACTCAGTTTTATTCTTTTCTTTTATTGAAAATTTCTGTTATACTTTACCTTTGTACGTGCACTGATTGGTGCTGAGTTCTCAAGGAGAGTATTAACAACTTCCTCATGTCCAGATCGTGCAGCACAATGTAATGGAGTTAAACCATCTCTAGTTTTTGCATCTATTTGTGCCGAGTTTTCTAACAGGATTTTTACCATGTTATTTTTGCCCCATTTCGCTGCTACATGGAGAGGACTGATATTGTGCTAAAATTAGAATAGAAAATTAGAAAATCCAGTTGATATAAGAAAAAGAAAGAAGGTTAGAAACAAATTGTTAATTTATTTTTTGAAGTTTCATACTTTTGCCAAATAGTTCACATCAGCACCACGTTTAATTAACAAACGTGCTATCTCCTCGTTTCCATAATGAGCAGCAATGTGGAGAGGCGTGAAGCCACTCTTAGACGTGACATCCGGCTTGTGGTCGTTCTAAAAAGTAACATTGCATTGGTCAATTAATATCCAATTAAAGGAACATTTGCTTTGAAAGTTTTACAAAGAAAAAAAATTACATGGATTTATCGACAGAACAAAGTTTACTTGTATTATTCACAATTCAAAAATATATTGATTTATTTATAAAAATTACCTGCAAAAGTAAATCGGCGGCTTTACAATCGTCCTTTTTAGCGGCGATATGAAGCGCCGGTAGCCTAACTTTTCCTTTCGAATCGTTTTCCAAAAGTACACTGACGACTTTGTCGTGGCCTTGCTGCATAGCAACAGCAAGGGGGGTGAATCCATCCTAAAATTTACAAAGAAATGAAATTCACATACGATAGAATTCTATAAATCTCTAACAATTAATTTAGCTTTACCTCCGTAGCGAGGCTTTGATTGGCTCCATTGCTAAGCAACAGCTTGACGACCTGATCGTGATTCTCTTGGGCCGCCATATATAATGGTGTGAATCCATTTTGCGATTGAATATTAACCGCAGCACCATATTGAATAAGAATACTAACTATTTCCGCTTGACCAGCTAAAAAAAAAATAATAATAATAATAAAAGAAAAAAATTGTCGAATGTATTACTTATATCACAATGAATAGGATCAGTGACTGCATAGTTTACCTAAAGATGCTATGTGCAATGCGGTATTGCCTTTCTTTGTCGCAGCGTCGACCTTTGCACCCCTTTTCAAAAGTTCCGTCACTATCTCAACGTGTCCATCTTTCGATGCTAAATGCAAAGCGTTTAGACCGTTCTGCAATTTGTCAATTGACGATTAAATTAGATATTATTAGAAACATAGAAATTGAAAAAATATCTATTGAAAGAATAGAATTAAATATTACCGAGTTAGCTGTATTGATATCTAAATCAGTGTCTAGATATTCGATGACTTTTTCGAGGTTTCCAGATCGAGCTGCGCGAAGAAATGCGGTTGTATCGTCAGCCTGAAAAAGAAAAATTAAATAGCTTATCAGAAAAATAAAGAAAAAATCGAAGTGAACTCATAACCTCGAGATTATTTATATTCTACTATATTCTATTTTTGATCTAATTAAACTTCATCTCTTCTGTGAAATCTAGTTTACTGCAGTAGTATCCCTTCCTGTTGTGTACATTAACGCTTCGATTACGGTATTTATTTTCGTTATAGCTTGGAGAAATCGATTATTACAAGGTCTGAAGGGTGATAAAGGGATAAAAAATGTATTTTTTATTCGTAATCATCTAAGATACAAATTTTCTTTTATGAATTTTTTTTTTGTTAATTTCATTCTGTTATAGTTATTTCTTTATGAAACTAACTATAAGTTTGAAAAAAGAACACGCGTGAAAAGAGAAAAGAGAAACGCATGATATAATAGTATTACACATTTGTGTGGCTATTTATAATAGCATCAAGTACATATTTACATAGATACAGAGATATACCTTTCGAGTGTGATCCTTAACGCGCGCAAGAATTCATTCATTAAAATTTAGCGATGTATTGTAGTTACGAACAGAATCATATAAATCACATGTTTCTATCGACACACATAACTCAATGTAACATAATTTTTTGTCTAGGTATACATTCATATAACGATATTAATTATTTATTGTGACAATTGTGACAAATTAAACCTAACACGATTCGTATAATAATATTATTAAAAATTAATAAACAAAAATGTTTAAAAATAATTAAAATTGTCACCACCTATAAAAATAAAAGATTGAACTACTTACTATTATCATTATCGAGGCAATTCGATCAATCTCTCCTTATCGAAAAATTCTAATTAACTATTTATAAAAAGTGTGGAGACGTTAAAAAAAAAAGAAAAAGAAAGAAAGAAAAGAAAAAGAGAAAAAAATCCAAAGTTACACCGACAAAAATAGTAGTCAATATCTAACACTCAATGCCGCACGAAAACGCCGCTTGGTAGTACGACCTTCGCACACTCGCTCCCCAAATCGTATCATGTACGCATCCCCATACCCCTCCTCAGGCCCGCCATATCACCCAACACCCTCCTCATCGTTGTCGAATCTAACGAAGGGATTTCTTCCTGGTATATCCTTTTTTAATCCAGTAGCCAAAGTATCGGTAGTATTATAATATCGCACATAATTATTTGGCCGAACGATGATTATGATATTCTTTTACTTTCTCCATAACTTTTAGCATCGAATTAATTTCGAATTGCTAAGGAAGAAAGAAGATACCGGTACGTTTCGATAAAGCTAACGAGAGAATACGAAAAATCCTAAATCGTAGATTATTAACGAAACACTGAAATGTCCTACCTGATTCGTACTGTCCGTGACCATGATGTCGTAGCCGGAGAACCAGGAGACGTCTTTGACGATGTTCTCTCTCCGGCTCGACGAGGGGATCGTGAATCGAGCGTGAAAAAAATGACTACCCTCGTAGAGAGGCCCGCGTCAATCCACCATTCGTGAAGCCGCCCGGGAAAGGTAACGCCAGAAGTACGGAACGAACGAACGACCGAGGAGGGTGAGTTAGAGTAAGAGAAAGAGAGAGAGAGAAAGAGAGAGAGAGAGAGAGGGAGAGGAAGAGGGAAGGAGAAAGAACATAACGCTAGATAGGAGCCGCCCTTGTGCGTTCATATAAAGCGCAGACTCGAACTACAACGATTCATGTATGAACAGAGAGGATGTTAGTATTGGTAATAATAGTAATAGTAGTAGTAATAGTAGTGGTGGTGGTGGTGGTGGTGGTGGTAGTTGGCGGGGAAGTATCGTTTTTCTTGCTCCCTTATGTTACTCTTTTCTCTTTCCACTTTTCTTGCTAACCTTTCATTCCTCCTCGTTCGTTCGACGCGCATAACTTCCGCGTTAGATCAGATCCGGTGATTCGAAAAGACCCGGTTTTTTGTGTTCTCTCGGTTTAAACTAATTGTAATTCCTAATTCGAAAGTAGTGTAAGGCATATTTCGATATTAAAATTCTTATTTCGTTATACATATTTCAGAAAAATATGACGAGAAAAATAATTTGTTTGATATAATAATAGGAATATCAAAATTAACTGATACCTTTTAATACAATCATTTACCTCGTTATATTTCTACTATTTCATTTTTTTGCTTTGATATCTTTCTTATCTTTTGATTTGATTAATCCAGTATGAAATATATTTGAAGTTTCATTTCTTAAATGACAAATTTTCAGATATAGATAATCTTTAAACAGTCAGGAAAGTTTCTCGTGTTTATCCTTATTCAAAATTCAAACCCTTAGGCGCCTTCTATCGTATAATTCTTCGCAAGACAAATACGAGCGATGATTATTAAAGATAAGATCACATTGACTAAAAATTACATCTTGAATTCTTTTTTTTTCTATAAAATATAATGCTTAGTACGAAACCATCATTCATTATCGTTCGTAGATTCCATTGTAGGATCTAACTTTTATTAAAATTTTTATTAAACTTTTTACTCTTTTATCTTATACCTTTTACATATGCACCCAATGAATGATTGTATCGTTAAGACAATGTCTTTATTTGAAAACGGACGAAATTCGAAGAAGCAGGAGTAAATGCGCGTTCCATCGATCGCATTGGTCATTTCAAGGGGGATAACCAACAGCAATGACGCGAGAACACGGTAGGAAGTAGTAGTGGGAAATGAGTCAGACCTTTGGTAGTAACACGTTGTTATGCGTCGGCGTCCTAAATCGGTTTGTTGTATGGCGGGCTAGAAAGCGTCACCTGTAACACACATAGTGTGTCTGCCCTCTTGGCGGCATATATGACGATCAATAAAACACCTCACCATGTCTTTCTCTCTCTCTTTTTCTCTCTCTCTTTCACGTACTAATCAACATTGGAATAAGGAGAACCCTGAATGCAATACTCTATACAAAGCGTTGCGTGTAAAATACACCTTATACGCGACGATCTTTTCTTTCAAGACTTTCATCACTCATACCACCTTACACTTACCCTTCTCCGTCGTATTATCGTCCCTTTAAATCGTCCCTTTTCTTAATCTTCCTTTTTTCCTCTTTTTTCTCTTTTTCTTTATTTCTTTTTTTTTCTTGGCATAATATCGTGTTATTCCATGCAATAATAATTAAGATTTAATCGTATTTAATAAAAGAAGAATTTGTTTTGTTAATTACGAAAGAAGAATATTCGTTTATTCCTTTTTGAAAAATTTTTTCGATTATTGTGATTTAAATCTCGCGCTCTTCGACAAACCATTGTTGCCAAATGTGTTAAGGCGAGAAAAGTACCGCCAAATTTGAATTGAATATTTTACTGCGTATCTTTTAAATATTTTGATTATTTTATTTAAATACATATTCAATTCGAATATTTTATTAAAGCTTTATGAATTTGAAATATATCAAATCTATAGCAGATCGATTAGAATGATGTTATATTCTGCAAACATTTTTTTAAGAAAACTATTAAATAACCAAAGAAAATATTATTTTCGTAAAAATGAAATGAAAAATGCTTAATAGCAATGTCCAGATTATAATAAACTTTTTTTTTCCTTTAATTTTAATAGCAAACTTAAGAAATGTTAAAAGAAACACAAAAGAGAAAACAAAATCTTGGACTATTTATAAATATAGAAAAGTAGAATCCTCAGACAGTAACGCTTTACATAAATTATATGAATAAATACAAGGCACGTGATCGAGTTGCGTCAATTACGTAAAAATAAGAAATGTCGAAAAGTTGCCTTAAACGATAAAAGAGTCTTGTTTAATCCAAATTATGTGCCTTTTTTACTTTTTTATTCGATTAGTAAAGCAACGAATAAATAGATAAATAAACAAATAAATAATATAGGCTAGGATGCGTACAATTGGGAAATAAACTTTTCAACGTTTTTCATGAGACAAATAGAGGTTAACAAACGAAAATCTTTCATGACTTTTAACCTTGAGATACTAGATATTGTTTTTAATTAATATTTACCTGAAGCCTAATAATGGGTAGAAACTCAGCCTCAGTCGTCATTCCTAAATAATAGACTGTGTACTTAGTTTGACAAAACTTGATGTGTACGTATCTATTATACTCTCCATGCTGAAGACGTAGGTCATCGGATATTTATAGAATTTCTTGTTATCCTCACATCATCTTCTGTATGCTTTTGCAAAAGATATTTACATAACTCAGATATATTATATTAATCGTTTGTAAACCCATAAACACTTAAATATTTTAGCAATTTTTCATTCACGCTTCAACCATCCTATAATTCAAGAAATGACATCCTTCTCTATTTTTCAATTTATCTTGAAAACTATTCAATAAAATCTTGTACTTTTTTGCATACACATATATATAAATGTGAAGTTGTATTATTATTAACTATACTATTTCTATTAATTCATATTATATCGTTCATTCCATCTGTTTGAATTTTATCAAATGGGATAATGACAATTATTTGAACTGTGAATACAATCGCAGATGATTCGATTTTTTAAATATTATTTCAATCTATTTTTAATTGACTGCGCATTCTTACTATATAGATTGTAAGCAATACGATTATTTGTGGAATCGTATTTTTTGGAGAGCTTATTTTTTAAACGAAATAATTATAAAGGAATTATTTTAATAATACGTACAAAGAACATTTCAAAATAATTAGGGTTAAATTAACGATTGGTAAGACTGCTTTTTAGGCGCTAAACTGCGTCATATTAAAAAATAAAAGATTAATATTCGTTATTATTCGATTTATTGTTGATTTATTTACTATATCGTAATAAGTTGTTTAATTATCTTTTACATTAGGAACTAATTGAAACGTTGGATGAGGCGTCAGCAGCATTTATAAATAAACAATACCAAACAGCTTGTAATAAATATAAAGTAGCTGTACAATTATTTACAAGCTTAAATCCAAATGTAGGTTATTAAAGAATTTATATTCATATAGATATTAATATGTAATACTATTATATAAATATTATATTTATATATAATTTCAGGTAAAAGATAATATTCAACATACAACAGAGTATCTATTATGTATAATTTTATTAGAGTCCAATACATTCCACAATATAATAGAAGCGTTAAAAACTCTTATAAATTTAGAAAAATCTATTGGAAAGTCCTATCCAGCTGTTTATTATGCCATAGCAAAAGCATATATTCAATTGTACAGGTAATGTGTATACACTTTTAAGTAATATATTTAATTAAAGATGTTGCGATCTGTAATAAAATCTTTATGTTTAGGTTTAATTTTGCTATTAGTACAATTAACAAGGGACTTGCTATTTTAAATGAAGGGACACATTTTCCAATCCAGTATGTACCTATGACGTCTACTATTATAAATGAAACAACAAAAGAAGGTTTATTGGTATGATTTGTCTAATTATTTCTATAAATGTTTAAATACAAATGTGTTAAGGCGAGAAAAGTTCATATAATATATCTAAACATTATATATATTATTTACTGCACGTTCATACTTTATGAAGATATTGATATATATATAAGTAATATTTCTTATTGTACCAATAGATTTCATTAATGGATTTACAAGAAAAAGCTTCGAGTTGGCATTGTCCAAATGCAAAATGTTTCTTAGAATACTGTCAGAATAATATTCCACATTGTTCACCGTGTAAAGATATATTTTTCAGGTAAATGCATCCATCACTTCGTATGCATAAGTATACATAATTATAAATTTTTTTTCTTCTATTTATTTACAGTGACCCAGCTTTTTCTGGCTTAGTTGTTATCACATGTAGCAATGCAAGTAATCCTTGCAAATTGAACTTTCATCCAGTTTGTTGGAAATTTCAAAAAAGCAAACTATGTATAGTAAACAAACTTTCAGATAAGGTAATAAATATATTATATATCATATACTTTTATAGATATCTTTAATTGTATGTCTTTAAATAGGATATGATAGGTCGCTCATGTTTTACATCAAACTGTGGAACTGAAGATAGAAGTGTCATAACAAAAATTGAAATATTAAACGATGATGCCAAAGTTGTATCAGTTATTGAAGACTCCTCTTTATCAACACTACTAGTATCTAATTCTGTAGTTAATGGTGCTATTAAAAAACATGTATGAATATGATTATTAATTTTAGTACTCATTTCTATACATTTTTAATATCAAACATTCTTTATATATTTTATTTTTATATATTTATTTTTATTACAATATAGCGACTTATAAAGCCAATCTCAAAATGTAAAAGACCAAACTTTCTTCATCTTCAGAGCACACAACAAGAATGCAGCAAGACATTTAAAGAAATGTAAGAAATTTACAATATTGGAAATATGTATAACTTAAACAAAACATTCTAATATTTTATTGTAACAATAATATTTTAATAATATTTCTTCTGATATACTTACAGATCTGACAAAGAAATGAAATTAATGAAACTAATTAAATTGCGAGAAAATAATTTTGGTATTCTACATGAAAATGTAAGATTATATTTGTGGTTTATATCAATGTATACAAATGCATGTTACTTGTCATTTATAAATTATATATATTTTTTCTTTTTACAAAAGTTAGAACCTCGTGAAGACATGTTTGATAATGAGAACATAAATAGCACAGATATTCTGTCAGAATTTGAGCTTGAAAATATTGATTCAGAAACATTGCAGCAATGTCGTTTCTTACTGGAGTAAGTAAATCACTATAAAAATGAACTAATAGTAATAACTACCCTAAAGATTTTATTTAAACTCTATAAATATTCTGTATAAATATTTTATATATTTTTTATTAGGATTATGTATGAATTTATTAAATTAAATATAATAGTTCATAGAAACAAACTATTATCAAAGTGGTATGAAACAAAAGAAATTATGGCATATATTACAAGAACAGATGAATATTTAGGTAAATAATTTAATTTTTAATAGATAATCTATACAATGTTGTTAGATTGTGTTAATTTATAATTTGTAGTTAAAATTTATTTTTTGATATTATTATTTCTTTTTTTAGATTCAGATATATTGAATCTCTTACTTAAATCTCCAAAACTTATTAGAATTGGAGATTATATCTGTGTTCCACAAGCTTTACAACAAATGTTTCAAATATTTGAACATGAAGTAACTCAACAATATGAATTAATATTGCAAAGTGAAACTAATGAATATAAAGATACCACACTAACAGGTATAACCAATTGTAATTATATGAGTAGTCCACGTTTCGTTAATATAAAAAATAAAACAATTAATAATGCTACCTTAAAAATTGATTTGCAGATAATGAAAATATTTTATATAAAGAGTGTGTTACTAATAATGACAGTGAAACTGATCAGGTCTGTATATATACACTTACTGACAGAATTTAAGAAACAAAGTAATCGTTTGTCTACTTTTATACAATATTTTTTATCTTCCAAAATACATAGGTTGAATAGTAAAAATAGCATAATGAATTAGCATGATGTATGAAATATTATCTCATTATACTATTTTTAGTTTCAATCTATGTATTTCGGAAGATAAAGAATATATAAAAATGGGCGAACAATTACTTTGTTTCTGAACTTTTGTCAGTAAATGTACATTTAAAAAACAAAAAATTTATTTCTTATTTCCTATATATTTTAAATATATCTTCTTAATCAGTATTAAGCATGCAATTAAGATGAAAATATTAATAATATCATAAATTACAGAATCTTCAAAAGCTGTCTGGTTTAACAAGTGATGTTTTTGAAAATGATAACAATAAAGCTAATCATTTTTATCAGAATGAAAATACTTACGAGTCATCTCTAATTTCTTTGAATAACTGTTCAACAAATAAAACAAAAATAAATCCAATATATCAAAGTGAGACTAAATTTGGTTTAAATCCCATTAATGAATGTCTTGTTGTAAATAATTCCAAAGAAAATGATGATTATGAACAACCAACTTTTTACAAGAAAGATAAATACTTTAATTATAATAATGATATAATCAGCAAAGACAATTGTACTGATATAGTATATGATGATACATTACAGCATAAAACGGTACATGAAAATAATTCACAAAATTCTATAAAAAATTTCTTCTTAGAAAAAAATATAACTAATAATACAGTAAAAAATTTATTTATTCAAGATCTCGAACGATCAACAAATAATGTAAGCTCTTAAATTTATTTAAATTTTTCCTAAATTCGAGTTTCGTTATATCTATTTTTTTATTTTTCAGGAGCTACCTTTGTCACCAACACTCCAAGATAAGTATAAATTACTAGCACATAATTATTTCATGATAGTACAAAATTTTGCTAAACTTTCAAAAGAAAAAACGGACATGGAAGATAGTTTTAAGTTAAAACTAGAAAAGAAAGATTCTATCATGAAAGCTGTTATTGAAGAACGTAAAATATTAATTGATAGATTGGATGCATACGAATCTCATATTTCTGAAGAAATATCAAATAAATATGAAGCATTAAATGCGGATGTATTAACGTTAAAATCAAATATAAATAGATTGAAACAAGAAAAAAAGGATAATGAATACAATTTTAAACTATTAATAGAAGAGAAAAATACCATAGAAAAAATATTACGAGAAGACAACGTACAATTACTTAAGACTGTGAAAGATTATGAAGCTGAAATAAATAAGAAAAATGAGGAACTAAAGTATGTACTTAAAATTTGTTTAATTATAAATAACTACATATATATGTATATATATATATATAATTTTTTATTCTCTAGTATTCTTCAAGATAATGATGTAAAGTTAAAAAAATCCTTTTTGCAAAAATCATTAGAATCCCAATATTATTTCAACAAAAATATGTTAATGAAGTAAGTAGATAACTTTATATATATTTACACATTGAAAAAAAAATATGTAAATCGTATTAAATGTATATTTGTTTAATATAGTGGCATTGACTATTGCAATTTATCATTAGACATCATATATAAATTGAATTCTTTGATTAAACAATGTACTGGAATGCATATCATTCCAGATTATACTGAATGGTTGTTAACACTAAACCAGTTCATGAAATTATCTACAGAATGTGAGGTGTAGTATAGTAAATTTTATAATATTTGCTTTATTATATCAGTAATAATCAAATAAACCAACAATATCTATAATATTGTATTTATTGTAATTATATAACTGGCATATATCTCTGTTAATTCATTTATAATAGGCGGAGTTTTTGAAATGTAAATCTTTGTTAGAATCAAAAACACAAATTGAAAAACTGGATGAGATAAATATGAGTTCTATAAATCTACCTGTGTATCCAAATAAATCTTTATCTACAATTGTCTGCGATGCTTTCATGGTATTAGATAAACACATAACAAAAATTTCACCACAGAATTTACCTATGATTTTACCTTCATCATTATTATTGCATCCTTTATCAAATTCTCATTTCCATCAATCAAATTTAGAAGGATTTTCTAATGACAAAATTGTTGAAAAGAGTTCTAATATTAACTTGATTAAGACAAGAGATAAATTTAAAGAGCACACAGAGAATGATACAGAAAATATTTTAAAGAAATCTGGTAAAATTTTGACATAAATCTATAAATATAATAAGTGCGATGAGAATATAACAACACAATAAGAAAGTAAATATATTTATAAATTTTTACAGATTTAAGTGAAGAGAATAATGAAGCTGTTCAATGTCATTTAGAATGTATTGACAATAATGAAGTAGGAAATTCTATGTTAGAAAAATATATAAATAAATATGATAATCACATTGATAGAATCTTAGGAGATGTTAATAATGAAAGAGAACCAGAAAGTGCAGTAAATAAAAATTTTCCAAATGATATCGCTAACAATAATATGACACAAACCTGTGACAATAATAAATCAGAATCAATTGGTATACCTAATAAAACAGACTATAAATTATTAATAGAACAAGTAGATTCCATTGGACAAAAGAAACTGAATACTGAAGATATAATAAAAGAAAATAATATAAATATCGAACGAAACAGCAAAGAAATCTGGATCAATTCTACAAATAAATTAATGAATATACTACAGAGCAAATATACAGGAATATCTGAGTATGTACATATTATCCAAAACTTAGAAAATAATTGTTTATTTAGAAATTAATAAACGTAGAAATTATCCAAACTTAGAAAATAATCAATAATCATAATAATTCAAAATTCCATATAATTAGCAAACTATCTTTTTGTTCATACAGTCTGTATCTTTTGGAAAGTTTGAATGATCTCCGAAAATGTAATAAAGGAGAATCTCTAACAGGTATACTATTAAACATAATTATCCAGGATATATAAAAGTATATTTTATCGCATCAAATAAGTCGTAAATAAAACTCGTAAATCTTATTATGTAAATATGTTTGTATATTTCAGATTTATGCACTTACATTAAAACAAAGGAAAATACAAAAAATACTACTACTGCTTTATCTATACCAAGTAAAAAAGAAGTAAAAAGTAAGAACATTATATTAACTAAGTCAATTTGTATGTTTCCTAATTGAATAAATAAATAGTAGAAAGAATTAAATCGAGCAAATTCGATCTTTTATAAATTCAATTTGGATAAGAATAAATCTTTAGTTATTAAATTTCATCATATAAAAACTTTGATAATTTCAGATAAAACCAAAAAATTAATGAATTCAAAGAAATCAAAATCGTTAAATAATCTATCATGCTCCATTATTACAAAGTCATTAAGACAAAAACAAAAAAACCTGTATAACTCATCATCATTATCATCATGTAAGATATAAAATATCATTTATTTTTCAAATGTTTTCCTTTATATTATAATGTGTAATAATATTATTTAGTAATTACTGTTAAGAAGAAATTTATTTGTTCAACAAAATATCCATGGTATGTAGCTATTACACAAGAAATTAAGAAAAATGACTATGAAGAATCCGATTGCATTATATGTATGGATAATTTACAATTAACTCATAAACAGATTTATTCATTAGAATGTCAACATAAATTCCATAAAAAGGTACGGTATATAACATCATATCAGTAACCAAACTTTATAATAATAAGTAAATATAGCTTAAAAAGTGCATACCAAAAATATTATACACATAAATAATATATATTTTAGTGTATTAAAGAATGGTTTCAACAAGATGAATCATGTCCAACATGTCGTATTCATTGCAAGATTGATGAAGAATATCCTTCTTTACCTTGAAAACAAACATGCATTACTACTGTATAAAAGTAATTTGACGAAGTAAATATACTTAAATTTATTTTTATAATAAAAAAATAAAATATATCAGATTAGAACAAATAAACCTTATGAAATGTTAATAAAGAAAAGTATAAAAGTGGTTATCTTCTATTTTCTATGGATGTAAATATATTTTATTCTGAATTTACTTAATTGTTAAAAATATAATTCCTATATAAAGACATATAATATTGTTAAAACTTGTTTATATGAGCTGTGCAATGCTTATGATTAAGTCTTATTATTTTGAGTTACCTTTAAGTCCACCAAAAACTAACTGAAAAACTTGGTGTAAGTGCAGTTACATGATGCCACCAATTTGGTGGTATATATAACATTTCTCCTGGTCCTAAGTAACACATAAAACCTTTCGCTTTTTTAAAATCTGGCCATTTTATGTAATCAGGTTTAAGGGGATCTACTTGCGCTGTATTATAAAGTAATTTTGTATCATAGGGATATAAATTTATAGAATCAGATGAATCATATAAAAATATTCTTTTATAACCAAAAACCTAAACACATCAATGCTAAATATTAGTAATAGAATTGCAATAATAAATATATATACATATTGTTGTATACCTGACACAATAAATTATTTTTAATATCAAAATGTAAGGGTGATACAGTTCCAGCCGGCCCAAACCATGCATTTATATCTGGTGGCTCAACTTCTGAATCTTCTTTATCAGAAAAAGAACAATAATCTGGTACAACTATATCATTTTTTAGTTCTGGTATCTGTTAATAATTATATAAAAAGTTTATAAAAATATAATAGTAAGATAATATGTATTATGTTATCACACTACATGTATATAGTTTATTATACGGTAATTAATATAATTAGCAACATTTCTTATCTCAAGTAATACCTGATCAAAAAGTTGATGTTGAGCCAAATAACCAACTTTTGGAGTATTTTTAATTATATGAGATTGTAAAAATTCTGAAAATGTAATCAAATCTTGGCTCCAATCTTCTTCTGTGTAACGAGATCCTATTTCAATAGGCACAGTGCGACTTCCAGCAATCTTATTTAGATAATTAATATCCTGCCATAAATGTAAGGCATTCCAATGCTTCATAGAATCTAGAAGAATTTACGATAAATATACTGATTCATGCTATATATATATTCTCTTTCTCTCTATTTATACTATTAAAACGAAATTAATAGTTACCTGTTATTATGGCTGGAACTTTTGGTATAAAAATGTCTTTATAAAATGATTCCATAGAAGGTATTCTATATCGATTAATTTGTAAAAATTCAGGTAGCAATAATTGAGAAACTTTACTGTAATCAATTTCTATCTTTTTTGCATTAAGTGATCTGACAAATTCTACAAAGAGTACACTTTATATTTTTGGTATGATAATTATTTTGATATTAGAAATTATTTCTTCAATAAGTAGTGACACTTACTAGTGTAATGATTATTTATTTTTGAAGCAATCGATGTAAGTAATGGCGGCTTATTTGGTAAAGGAGCACCTAATAGAATACCTTTATCAATTTGTTGAATAATTTCTTGTAAAACTTGTATTTCCGTATCTGTAGATTTTTCTTTGTTTTGTTCATGTTCAATTTCTAACAATATTACCTAAAAATATAAATAGACACTAAAATATACATTATTATAGTATAAATCATTGTACTATTAAGGCAATTCTATACCTTTAACAGGCTACAAAAAGAATAACTATATCTGTACGATAATGGAACATCTTTCCAGTGACCTGAATTCAACAGTTGCCATGTACGATCTAAACAAGCTTCTATTCTAATTAAAGACTTATTTATCCAGTTTGTTGTTCTTTCTCTTTAATAAAAATATGACATCAATAAGAATATTTATAAATTGTTACCAATATAAAATAATGCAATTATATATTTACAATTTTTGCATGCTAACTCTTTGTAATACATCAATCATAGGTGCTACATGTACTTCTATTTCAGTTGGTAAATATTTTAAATCTTCTTTCAATAATATCCAATCTATTAATTCAGTGGTTATATATGCCTCAAAAGCCATTTTAATATGCTCTATTGTGCTTTCTGAGATTGGCATAGGTGTCCAAAATTATGAACTATATTAATTTAAAAATAAATACATTTAATTATGATGAATAAACTTTGTCATACAAAGATTTATTTAAACCTGGCCATCGTACAATTACATGATCTACCAAGTAATATAAAATTTTTCCTGTTAATGAAAATGTCTTAACTCTACAAAAACTTTCTATAAACACAGTAGTAATATTAAGAACATAGAATATCTTAAATACAAATGCTATAATACACAAAGGAACACAAGTCCCCGGACCATTACATAAAAGTAATTCTGGCTTTTCAAACCATAAAAGAGATGCAGCTTCTAATGTTGCTATAACAGTTGTCCATACAGAAGAAATATATGACTGACCAACTTCTCTGCTTCTAGTAATCTTTATTATTTTATAATCATTTCTTTTTCCTTCTATTTCTTTTACTTTTTCTATACTAATTTTATCAGTAGAAGCACAAACATATATTCTAGGTGTATAATTTTCATAATTCATATGTTTAACAATTCGTAACATTTCTGCTGTATGTCCTCCTGATCCTAAAATTATCATAGCTTTTGCAGATGTTTCTCTGAAATTTCTCACTGTTATTCTTCCACTTTTCATGAATAATAAAAATAAAATTCTTATAATAATGATCATGAGAAATATAATTAAAAAAATATAAATGTATGATAAGATCATTTTGTCCTTTTGTTATCTGAAACAAATTGTATTCATTATAATGAGAAAACATAATTTTTACATTATTATTAAGTGAATATATACATATAGATATACAAACAATATGTTTCTAAATCCTTAATCTATAGAATTAGGATTTCCAGGCAATAATTGATTGAATGTTGTGTTTAAGTGTATAATTCATATGAGTAATAACATACAAATCTTCCAAGTGCGGACAAATCTTTCATTGTAATAATATAAAGACAATGCCAAACGTCGTAAAATGTAGATATATAAAAAGTGAATATTTGCTACAAAGAAAGAAAAAAGAAAGAGGAGATAGAAAATGATTGGCACTACAAGCAACTTTGTACATATGTCTCTGATCACCCACATACATTTGTTTGATACGTTCCTGAGTAACCTCAGTATCTGCGCATGCTTAATCTGCGTAAGTCACGTGACATGCCCCTCCACTTCTCCCCGCGCCATTAACGGTTTTGAATTCTCGGAATTCCTCATCCATGGCACTTCGACGTTGGCCGTGCTGTTGGGTGCAACGGAAGGGGGGAGATTACTTATTGATGAGATTCGCGTGTGTGACCGGTCCCCGCTTCATTATATTCGTAAATATATCGTGGGTGTAGATTGCATTATCAATTTAAATATTATTTTATAAATTATCTACGAGAAAGGGTGAACGGTGGTTTGTAGAGTGCACATCCTGGAGGCTCATATCTTCGGACCAGCAGTAGGTGAATAGAACGCGTTCTACTAGGCACGAAGAAAACGTCCTTTATTCCCCTACTCTTTCTCTTTCCGCTTATCTATTTACGCGTTATCGGTGTACGTCATTCTGTATGTTCTTAGGATCTGCTCTCTGTAAGATTTTATATTTTCTTCCTTCGCATATTAAGATTTATAGGTAGAATATTTTATTGGAACAAATCTTCATTACGATAATCGAAATATTTTAATAGTAACTTTGCAAATATTTATCGATATACAGAAAGGTAATTCGATATATTTGGTACTCTTCTTTAATCAACGCACAAAATTTAGAAGCGTCAAGAATTCTTCATTTTTTTGAAGACCACTTATCCGCTTTTCCAAGCTTCTTTCCAATACCATTACGCTCTTTATAATATATGTTTCGTTATAACGTTTTGTTTTTATCAAGTTATATATGCGTTCTTTCGTTCTATTGTTCGGCATAATGAATATTTTTCCAAGAGGTTATGTTTCATGTGATTTTCGTGATTATCGATCGATAGATTATCTTTCGTAAAAGTATTTATATAACGTGTTTATATTTGGCATACCATATTTAATGTCGTAACAATGGCGCTTCGAATAATGTATACAATTTTTTTAAAGGAATCTGCTCTGTAGAAAATATAACAATTTGTAATGATGTATGTAATCTTGTGAAAAGTAGTACTTTTATGTCAATTAATATTTTTTATTATATTAATATTTGTTTAATTAGTATTTGTTAATTAGTATTTATGACAATATCTTTTATAGTCGTGTTTTTTACTAGGGTCCTCAGAGCCAAAAATTGAAATTACTGCTTCCAAAATGTCCCTGTGGGCAAAAGCACAGCAATTACCACAAGAGGCACTACAACAAGTGCGCTCTGTTTATGGTGAACATTTTCCAATTGAAGTCCGACATTTCTTGTCGTCGTGGATCGAAGATAAAATGTGGTAAGATATAGTAAAGAATTTCTTAATATTTTTAAAAACAAATACTTTATATAAATTCTTTTATATTACAGGACTGATATAGAACCTGACAATCCACAGTATGAACAATATATAGCTAATCTAGTTGCATCTCTAATACAAGAATTAGAGACAAAAGCAGCTTCTTTAAACACTGAAGATTTATTTTTGACAAAATTAAAGCTAATGGAAGCTGCTAAAACTTTCAGAGTAAATATAAATTTTTCTTTTTAATTTATTACATGTATATTACCTTAGTGTTTAAAATACAGCTATCATTTAATTATTTCTCATTATTTTATAACAGCAAAGATATAGCCAAAATCCTGCTACACTATTTAAAATAATTAGACATTGCCTAGGAACAGAAATGAAACTTGTAGCTCAAGTTGAAAATTTAGGAGGTCTTATGAATATGGCAGCTGGTAGAGTTGGTTTGATGGTAGGAGATGCTGTGGCAGAAATAGCACAACAAGTTGAAGTATTACGACGTAAAACGCAAGAAACTGGAGAAGATTTACGTAAAATGGAACAAGAACAGGAGGCCTTTGCCATTAGTTATCATGAATGTACAAAATTAAACGCTCATTTACAACATCTTGCCACTCAACCGCAAAACCAACAAAGTTTAGATTTGGAGAAAAAGATCAGGCGGTATTATAATACATAACTTAAATTATATTAATGAGTAAAATGTCAAATTCAGTAATTTATATTCATTATACTTTTATACATATCACAGGCAAAAAGAGCAACAAGAACAATTATTGAATCACAAAGTTACGGGTTTAATGCAATTACGCTTGACATTGGCAGATAAATTGAAGGATACTATTGCTAGACTGAATACATTACAATCAAGAGTTCTTGATGATGAACTGATTAGGTAAATATATTGCAAACATATATAGATGCACATGTATATATTTGTAAACACATGCATAAATTGTTATCATATAATTAACTATAATTTAGGTGGAAAAGGGATCAACAATTAGCTGGAAACGGAGCTCCGTTTAACAGTAATTTAGATTCTATCCAAGAATGGTGTGAAAGTCTTGCAGAATTAATATGGCTTAATCGGCAACAAATCAAAGAAGCAGAACATTTGAAACAAAAATTTGCACTAGATCCTCCTGGAATACAAGATATTCTTCCTACGTTAAATTCACAGATCACACAACTTCTTAGTTCCTTAGTCACTAGTACATTTATCATAGAAAAACAGCCACCACAAGTGATGAAAACTAATACTCGTTTTACAAGTACAGTACGTCTTTTAGTGGGAGGAAAATTAAATGTTCATATGACACCACCTCAAGTAAAAGTAAGCATAATTAGTGAAGTACAAGCAAATGCACAATTAAAAAATGGGAAAATGGCAAAATGTGGAGAAGCTAGTGGTGAAATTTTAAATAACAGTGGAACTATGGAATATCATCAAGTAAGATTAATAGTTCCAGGAGACTTTGTATTGTCTGTAAATTAAACCAATGTAAATAATTTTAATAACATGTAATTTCCCTTTTAGGCAACACGACAATTGTCAGTAAGTTTTCGAAATATGCAGTTAAAAAAAATTAAAAGAGCCGAGAAAAAGGGTACAGAATCAGTTATGGATGAGAAATTTTCACTTTTATTTCAATCTCAATTTAGTGTTGGTGGCGGTGAATTAGTATTTCAAGTGTGGACTTTAAGTTTACCAGTCGTAGTAATCGTACATGGAAATCAAGAACCTCATGCATGGGCTACAGTTACATGGGACAATGCTTTTGCAGAACCTGGAAGAATTCCTTTTGTGGTACCTGACAAAGTACCATGGGGACAAGTAGCTGAAGCATTAAACGTTAAGTTCAGATCAGCTACAGGAAGGTCTTTAACAGACGATAATCTCCATTTTCTTGCGGAAAAAGCATTTCGAGGTGGAAATGCGGGTGGTCAGGAATACTCTAGTTTACTTCTCAGTTGGGCTCAGTTCTGCAAAGAACCTCTGCCAGAAAGAAATTTTACATTTTGGGAATGGTTCTATGCCGTTATGAAATTGACAAGAGAGCATTTAAGGAGTCCTTGGATAGATGGCTATATTCTTGGATTTGTCAGAAAAAAACAAGCAGAAGAAATGTTAGCTAATTGTCCATCAGGAACATTCTTAATGCGTTTCTCAGATTCAGAACTTGGAGGAGTTACTATCGCTTGGGTCGGAGGTAATACATTATGTAAATAACATAATATCAAAAACATTTTATACAAATTTCATGCTGATATCAAAATAAGATTTAAAAAAAATTAATTTATATTGTATATTTATTACACATAATTACGCATTTGTTTTTATCTATACTTTATTATTTTTTTTAGATCAAACAGAAGTTTTTATGCTTCAACCATTTACAAGCAAGGATTTTGCAATTCGCAGTTTAGCAGATCGAGTTTCTGATTTACAGCATCTCTTATATCTGTATCCTGACTTATCGAAAGATCATGCTTTTTCCAAATATTATACACCAGAAAACCGATCGACATCGATAAATGGATATGTCAAACCATTGTTAGTGACACATGTACCTGGATGGGGTGGTCCAGTTATAGGAGGTCAAACGCCTTCACATTCTTCAGTGGTTGGTGTTGGTAATAGCAGTCAAAGTGGACCAGGTGGAAGTTATCCTGCTACACCTTCTACTATATTCCAAGCACATAGCCCTGATCCATCCGTAACACGTGATACTCCATCTGTTGCTTCCAGGTCAGTTCCCTGGATTTAATGTATTTAAAATGGAGGTTTGGTTTCATGAAAGATACTGACATAGATATTTCATAGAAGATGCGCAAAGTTAAATTTAACTATAGTAATTAATAAATATTTTGTATATTGAGACTGAATCTCAGATATTCTGAACTTATATTAATATACAGAGAGAGTTATTTAACGTGTATGAAATAGCTTTTTTGTTTTTAAAGGTAATAAAAATTCTTAAGAATCAAATTGTATGACATAAATTGTTAAGAACATAACATACAAATTATTATCTTTAAGTTTTTTTCTTATGCTAGACAATTTTATTCTTAAGAGATTGTTATTTTTAAACGCATAAAAAATATTTCATATACAAATGTTAAGTGATCCGTCCTGTATATAGATATATATATATATATATATATATATATATATATATATATATATATATATATATATATACGATACTTATGATTAAAGTTAATTCTAAATCTATTAAAAGTATGTAAAAAATCTTCGTATATTAGCTTTGCTTGATTTAAAGAGAGAAGTATATCGGTGGAATTAAATTTTTTATATAATCATTAGTTGCAGAGATATCAACTAGGTTTTATTTTTTTTTGTTTTTTGATAGAGTAGAATAATAGTAACACAAAAATTATTAAGTATAACCAACAATTTCGATTTAAATATATCTATGCATCAATTTTACGTATTAATTATGTAAAATGTTAGCAATATTAACTATAAATTATTGTTAATTATCACATTTTAATTTGTAAGTAAAAAGTAGCGATTAAATTTAATTCTTAAATTATTATTTGATTTTATTTCTTCTAGATAACTAATACAAGGTGCTTGTTCTATATATTTTGTTGAATAATATTAATATATGGTTAAATTTACAATATCCAAAATGTAAAGATGAAATCTGCAACTGAAGATTTTACAAGAAATTTATATATACTGTCATAGTCTTTTCTCTTTAAACTAAATAACTTTTATATAAAAAGATTTTTTGTATTCTTAATAGCTTAAGAATTAATCAGATATATTGTATCGTAAATATATGCTTCTGATAAGAAGAAACAATATTTCATAAAGACTGCATAAAAATTTAATATTTTATCAAGAGTATTTTTCTTTTTCTATGCAATTAAATTGATATATGAAAAACAAATATGAAATCCAATTATATAATATATGGTGTGTAAAGAAATTCAATTTTCTGACTTTACTTTTACATGGAGAAAAAAAATCATGAAAATAATTATTAGATATTCTTAGGAACGAATCAATGATATTTGTAATGCATTGAATAAAAAAATTAAGGAATTCGAATGAAGGAAAACATATGACATTCCTATGAATATTACTTTGCATATCTTCTGAATTTCTGTGCAGAAACTATAACAGTATTTTTTTTATGCGCATTTTTTTGATGTCAGATATACACTTTTCTTAGACCTTTTATACAGGGCATTTAGATTAATATTATTGAAGTAAAGTATCAAAAAACCAACAGTATAAATATTATATTAAGTAATATTATCTATATTGAATACTAATACTAATCATATGCTGAATATTGCATTAGCGGGCTATATAAAATTATGAGTTTTTTATCTCTAAATTGTTTTGTAGTGCTTATAACGATATATTTTATTACTAGTTTTTGCTCGCATGATTTAAGTTTAAAATATATTATCGTTAAATTTGATTTTTATCTTATTATATAATGTTAATTTTTTCTCTGTAGGTTTTAAAAAAACATACGTATTTTTTTATTAATATTAATGCTATATAAGATTGATATTTACTAACATTTTGAATCAATCTTACATTCATTATAACATTAATAATTATGAAATTTAGATATAGAATCTCTTTTTTAAGTACTTTGCCATCAATTTAAGGTTCTATAAGTTCCAATATCATTAAAATCACTTTGTTAGAGTAATGTAAAGATAGTATATTCGTATATCTTATTTGTACTTTTATACAATTATAAATATATAATATAAACTAATATTTTTCAGTATTATTTAAATATTTTTTTAATATACTAAGTTTTGGATTAAACAAACATTCATATATAAAAGGTCACAGTAAGATGAATCACACATTTATTAAGGTTGTGATAGGAACTTCTAGAACCTTCAGATATTATATATATTTTTTCTGTTATATAAAAAGCTTTAAAAGTATTAAACTTTTTAAATTATATTAATATGAAACAAAAAAATTAAGAAGTACTTAATGATATACATTCTTGTACTTCCACTTAGTGCGAAAGGAATTGAATTGAAAATTAGATAAAAAAGTAATTCAATTAAACGGCTTATCCATGGCTTTAACATAATATTTGATCTTTCTAAATTTTTATACAATGTTTAGAATTGTATATATCTATATACTTAAATATATTTCTATACATGTCGATGTATGTGTCAATAGACACAATAATAATAGTTCAATGATTTATGATATAATTGATTTATATATAAATTACATTTAAATAACTCCTTAAATAAAAATAAGAAGAGAGTAAAGGCCTGGAGCAAGCCGGTACAACCACAATGGAAAATTGTAGATTTTCAAGCTACCTCTGCAAAACACAACTCCAATTGCCATAATCATTATTAATTTAACTGGCAATTTAACTTTACGTTAATAAATAACTTATGTTGCATCTGCCATATATGTTTTCAATTACATAACGTAATCAAATTTGTAATAAATATTAATATCATACTAGTTTTTCTCACATTGAAATATGAATAATAAAGGGTATGATACTAGTTTCTTGTTTATTAAACTTTTTTTTTAGATGTAGTGACCGATAATCGTTGGTTGGGTGGGTGTTTTGTGGTTGTTTGTACTACCCCTTACCGTGTTGTACCGGCTATCCGGCTACTCGGTCACGAAATTTTCACAAAGTAGGCCCTATGCAAAAAAAAATAGCTGCTTATGTTACGTTATATGCTTCAATAGTTGAGGATTGCCAGTGATTGGGGTTGTGTTTTGATTTGTGGTAGCTATGCTCCGGGTCTCGGCCAGTCAAGTATTGGGCGACCAAGCTCGGACATGGACTATGTGGAGTTGATGGGTCATGGCGAGCTGTCCACAATCGACGAGAATCTCAACTTGGACCAATTTAATGGTTTTGGTTTTTCCGAGTTCGTGCAGTCATACAACACCAAACCACAGTAGGTATATTGGGTGCAAAAAATTGTGAGTTGCCATGGCATACCTTAATTTTCGATCTCTATCCTTATTGGATATAATCCAAGCGATACGATCCGAGATCACTTGTTATTTAACAGGGGAGGGATTTATGGTAGAGGCACATTATACTTATCTAAGAATCATAATATATCCTCCGATTACACATCTATCATATAAGTGCAATATTTTCTGAAGTGCAACCACTAAGCATAGATATACTACGCGAATTTAATATAGAAATTAATCTCGTTATGTCAAGTAATGAGTTTATAGATTATTATAATCAGTAAAATTTTATTATCAATTTTAAAATTGCCAATTTACATAAAATTAATTATTTCTATTGGAAGATAGAATTATACTTTAACATGATGATGATTAACAAATTTTATTTAGATATTTTTTACTTATAATGAGCATTTTTTACTTGATTTTGTTTTTCATTATTCATCTATTTTAGTGTAAGTCCTTGTAAGATATGAAAAACATTAGGTACAAAAAAAACCATAGGTAATGATCTATATATAGGATATGATAGAACAACAATTAGTGTGAGCAAATTTATATTTTATGTATTAACAAAAAAAGACTATGAATTATTCACGCGAAAATATTCTTGGTTTTCTCTTCAATCATGATTTTTTTTATAATGAATATAAATAATTATTCAGATGTTTATTAACGTATTACAAATTCTTTTTATCTTATGTAAAAGATAAATAGTAAATCATTATAATTTCTATAATGAAGATACTATGAATTATTGATATCAAATTTGAAAAGATCTATTGACAATAGATTTAAAGATCAATTGACAATAGATCTGAAGAGAGTACACAACAGAGTATATAAAATGGACAATCATTTTTCTTTCATCTTTAAGCTTGAAAGCATGTAGAAATTGTTAAGCTTTATTAGTATTTTCTGTTGAATATGTAGATTGCAAAGTAGTACAATATAGAATGAGATATATGCAGACTTATTTGTATATTGTAACATTGATGTGATCTAAATATGTGCCTTACACTTCAAAACTTTATACTTACAGAATGATTTGCAAATTTTGCAAAGTATTTACAAAACAAGATTTTTTATCTTTAAGTCTATTTTTCTTAGGCTGTCTCAGATCCTATGAATATGCAATGGTAGAAATACTTGATATAATGATTACCATTAAACTAATATTTTTTAACAGGAATCAGAATTTTATAAACTAACATTGAACGTTTGTATGTGGTATATAATTATGCTATATTTAATAACTCGTAGAAATTGCGTTTGTGCATAACGAAAAAGTTTTCGTTTATTTTATAACTTGTTTAGGCACACATACACACACAGAAAGAGAGATACATACATATTTATATGTAAGCTTAAATAGTTAGTTGTATTCCATATTCGAGCTCTGCAATCTCTCCCCTGTCTTATATGTATTATTAAAGAATTATCAATTGTTATGCATATGTAAAGCACCATTACATATATGCTGAATTTTGTCCCCGCTAGGACTGCACACATTGTTGTCTCTTTTTATATTTATCATTATATGATATATAAGCCGAATCTTTTGGCAAATGTACGTTAATATTGTCTATTGATCCTTTTATCAAAGATTAGAGTTTATTTTATTATTGAGAATAATTTTATCTCCTGTAAAAGATAAATAATGTGCTCTTATATATTCATCCTGTATACAGTAATTATAATAATATAAATGTAACATAAGTAGCGCTTATATATTTATGCGCAATAAAATGTTTTAATCCATGCTCTTACAAATCTTCATTAAAATCTATTTTAAGTCCACAATTAGTCCTATCAGTGCAAGTAAAAAGGTACAAGTATATCAAGTGTATCATACCTTTTTATATATATTGTGATCGAAAAAAGTTATTTTAAAATAAAAAGATCATTTATCAAAAAAGTAATATGTTTTCATACTTAATTATAATTTATATAACTAATTTCAAAATATAGTATTGTTTCAGAAATATCAATGTCGAAATTCTTATTCTGTACATGGACACTCATTCTCAATAAAATATCCTGGTAAAGGATAACTCATTTGATAGATTGTATCTGTGGTCATTCGTTCCTTAGGAACTTTATATGTAGGTCGATGTGCCCATGGCATATCCATTTTAGGCACTGGCGTCCAAGTTTGGTAGGATAATTTATTTATAGTCTCAGAATCTATCTTAGTAACAGGTCTAAATAATAAAAAAATTGATTATTTGAAAATGATAATTACTGATTAAGATAACACTACCTACATTCTATGAATATGGTAAATATAGATATAATTTTAGATATAATACCTGCTGTAATGAGAAATAGGTTTGAAACTTTGCACAGGTTCTAATTGACCAGGATGTATATATGACAAGCCAGTTGTTGTCTTATCAACAATGGGATCTCCTGGTATACGAATATTATTGCATGGAATAATCAGTTTTGGAGGTGTAATCGTTTTGGGTACAAAATCATGACGATTTGTAGTTTCAGTTTGTATTGAACCTTCTATCATCTTTCTACTACGTGGCAAGATCGGAGAACGCTTCTTAGACCAAACTGGTTGATAGCTCAACTGTATCATGTTTTTATAAATATAGTGAGAAATACAATTTATAATTTGCATATCGCTTTTTATATTTATAATCATTTTTTACCTTATTTGTTGTATCAGTGGATATTTTTTCATTTGATATGAAAATATTAGCAGATGGAACGATTTTTGTTGATTTTTCTATATCACAAGGTAAATAGCTCTCTTTATAAATTGTTTTATCCATAAATTGTGCTTTACTAGGTAATATATCTGTTGCAGTAGGAATGTATGGTTTCATTTTTTCGTATATTTCATTCTCTAAATAACTGTCAGAATAGATAGTTTTCGCACACATTGCAACACTTGGAGGCCTAGTACAAAAAAAATGTTAATTTCATGATTTAATAAAAAGTAATACTTTTATTTTTCTTGTATACAATATAATATCCTATAATAAAAATAAATTACTGTTTTAGTATTAAGTTACATACTTATATATAGATTTTTGTGCCCAAGGAAACTTTTCTTTTTTGCTAACAGCAAAAGGTTGATAACTTAATTTGTGAGTGGTATCCTTTGAAACTGAATGACTAGGTTGGTGGTATCTTATTACAGGTTTAAAGCTAGTAACAGGTTCTGTTACACCAGGATTTACATAAGAAAGACCCGCAGTTGTATTAGTATCCAAAGGACTTGCACTTATCCTTATATTTCCACAAGGTACTATCATATCTAACTTTTCTGTATATTTTGGTATATAGTCACCTTTTGTTGTAGTGACGCTTTCTAATGCCCCACGTCCTAACAAAGCTCTAAGATTGAAATTATATTTAAGTCATTTGATTTTATGAAATTAAACATATAGCTTAAGATCTTTATTTTTAATCAAAAATAAATTAATACATCAAATAAATTTACATTTACCTGAACTTAGGCTTAATTGGTTTTCTCTTAGCTGTATGCCAAATAGGTTGGTAACTCATTTTATTAGTTGTCTCATGAGAAAATTTTTCGCTTGATTTAACAAACGTTTGAATCGGACGATAAGGTTGAGCCCGAATAGATTGAGCTGTTCTGGGATCCGTATCCATATATGAAAGATGATATGTTGTAGAAGTATCAAGTGGTTTCGATGGAGGTCTGTATAATCTTTCAGGAGCAAATGATTTGATTCTTGGCGGTTGTACATATCTTCGTGTACTCTTAATAGGAAATCATATATTTAAACTTACTACTATTATTATTCTTTAAACTAATATACTTTTAGTTATTAGTAAAAATATGCAATGCTAGCATAAACATAAGATTATTTTATCACATTATTCAAGAAAATATATGATTATATTTTTATATAAAGAAAAATTACCTTATCATTGCATAATTGCTGCTCAGCTGGGACTACACAATGTTTCTTTTCTGCGCAAACTTCTATCACTTCCATTTTATTAGTGGTTTTATTATAATTAAATATCAACAAATGTATTATGTAATATTAGATTGGATGTCATCAAATATATCTTTTTGGCAAAATATTTTGTATAAAGAATATAAAAATGTTTTAAATAATAAAGATCTGAATATAATTGTCAAAGTTTATGACATGTTTAAGGTTTGGAGTGAGGATGAAATGTCACATTATATGTCCCAAATGAATTTTGTATTCATTTGAATATACAGGATTGGTCGATTAAATCAAATGAAGATAACAAATAAAAAGCAAATATAAAATTCTCAGCATATATTCTAAGTATAAGCAGCATATTATAGCTGATTTATATACAAAACAAGTGAAATTATTGTCTCACTTTATTACACGTAGAGTTTCTGCACAATCATTTGCTCTAGTATATGAGCATAAACTCTACAAAAAGTGAGCTATAGTACATATCCTTTATTGTATATATTGTCTAGTAGATAGTAAATTAAGTAATAAATAAAGAGGAATCTCTGATGTTTATTTTAATATCATATAAATTGTATGATATATTTACAACTAATATAATGATTTTAACTAGCAAAAGTAATTTTAAGAATTCAAGAAACTTAAGTTCCAAAGAAAAGAGAGAGACATATATAAAGTAATTTCAATTCTTACAGATGACAATATCCCAGAAAAATATTGATGATAACAATATAGTTTTCTATTTTAATTACATTTAAAAATGTTTGTTCTGTATAATATCACTGTAATTTCCTTGCAAATCACAGTAAAATATTTTATTCTTGTGATATTAAGTATATGCACACACAGGCACATGACACAGATGTATCAGCACACTTTGTATTAAGTGATTGGCACAAGTTACTATATAACATGTATTTGCCAATAATGCATCTGTATGTATGCAGTAGAAGATTTCCTAAACTGTAGAAATGTATGTTCATTTTTTTATAAATACATATTAACCGATATATTCTATTATCCGATTGTACTTATTATGACTCTGTTTTATTTTATATTATGTCTATTAAAAAAATTAGTTTTAATGTGGTATATTTACTGTATACAATATTTGTGTAAGAATGCTAGTTATGCCTTAATTAAAATGAGAGATTATAAATAGAAGATAGATTAAACGTAACCATCGATCAATAAATTTAAAAATTATATCGAAAATAATTCCAATAATGAAGAGAGATGGATATCTAAACAAAGAATTAATCAAAGCTTTACAGTGCACCATAGAGTTCCTTTTCTTAGCTGGTACTGCTATTAACACTGAATTAAGCACTCTTTAAGAGATGCTTAACACCAGGAAAAGAAGGGACTCTTATTTTGGAAGCGCTGGGTGAATGTATCAGAAAATAAGAACAGACTTCGTGTGCCATTTCCTTTGGCTCTGTAAAATAAATAATAAATACATTTATATAATGTTGCGTCTTATATTCATACTTGATATAAATAAGATACATACTTCTCGACTATAACAGCAGGCATTTGAACTAATTGCACTGGACTTTTGGAATCTTTCAATGCCTGTTGTAAATTCAGAATCTGTCCTCTCATTACACTCATTTGCCTATCAAAATGATGTCTATCGAATCCTTTATCTTGCTGTACAAAATAATAATATATTTATAAAGTAATACTTCTCATAATAAATTCAGAAAAATCCAAACAATTATAACTCACTTTAAATAATTGGTACAAATCGTCACAAAGATCTTGTACAAAATTTTGATCAGAAAGCTGAGGCAAGACTAATTCACGCGTAGCTGCACTGAATGGTTGTTTTGCTTGACTTAACCATGCCCAATGATAAGGATAAGCACGCCAAGAATCAGGGTGCTTAAATGGAAATGCCAAACCATTATCTATCGCTGCTATCTTAACTTCTCCATGCTCTGATCCATTTTTTTCCACACTATTATCATACTTAATAAGCCAATTATCGTTACCTATGAAGAAAACGTTTAAATTTGTTTACAATGTGAAAGAAATTAATATTGTAAATATTTTTATTTTATTTATACTTATAATTACCTCTATCTGTATTTCTGATGATATAATCTAGAATAACCAAACGTTCAAATTGAAGTTGAAACTTAAGACTCAAGCGTGGTGATAAAGGTTCATGTTCCCATCGTCTTAACCAATAGTCCGCATCTTTATAACCATCTACAAATACTTGAAAGGACCCGACTTTAGGAGGTAAACCAATACGATTGAAATGTGAACCAACTGTAGGAAACTGATCCATGATAGCTTGTTTCATACGTGCTTTTTGACGATCTAAACGTGGATAGTTAAAAGTTTTACTGACAAGTTTAACTACTCTAGTATTCGGCACAATGCCAAGGCCTAATTTGCGGTCAACTAAACTGGCTCCAGCCTCGCTTAAATATCCTTGATTTGGTATCAAACAACTCCTTCCAAAACAGCATGGACAGCAGAGTTTGTGCATCCATTTTGTCCATTTTGGATTTAATCTTCCATAAGGTTCTTCGTCTTTGGGTTTGAAAACACCTATCACCTTCTGTAATATATAATATCAATATAACATATTAATCTAATACTTATCAAAATTATTTATAATAAGAATTCGCAAGCAAATATATACCACCTTATTATTACTTAATAGTAAGTATTGCGACATCTTTATATTATTTAATATATTACAAAAATCTGGAAAATTATACCTTACCCCTGCCGAGTTCTTTACAAAATAACTTCCACTTGAACCTTGATATATTCTTTCAGGAAAGATTCCATTGTCTATTGCGCATTCTGCTTGCCATACTAGTTCTGAGAATTGTGGATCATCTGAAGAAAAAATTAGTTATGTCAGGTTTATTAAATCCTTCAATACCTAATATATATTATTTTTATACTTATATTAACAAGACAAGATAAGATATTAAGACATTTCAAAAAGATTAGTTATAATAACATACCAGGAAATCGGTTAAAGGTAACATCGAGTTCCAACCGACCAAGGAGAGGCTGGCTCTCCCGGTCTATCCCAGTAGAATCAATGGCTATAGTTTGATCACTACTTATGTTTGGAACAAATTCAACGTCTGGAAGTAGTTCTGTGGGCAAGTTTCGTGATACACAGCTATTGGATGTTACTGACAGATCTACTAACGCGTCAGTTTCAATCAAAGCAGGAGGATTGGTATTATTTTGACTGTGATATTCTCGATAAGGCACGTGCAATTGCCGCTGTTCGGAGTCACTCATCACAGCCGAATCTACTTGTGATTAGCAATTTTTTCAAATACTAAATCGACGTTGATATACTTGACAAAAAAAAATTTTACGTATTTAACTGCATTCCTGCACCACCTGTCAGTGACACAGGCTAAAAAATCCGTTCCTTTCAAATTCTGTCAACATTGGATATAATTATATTTATTTCTGCGTCATGAGAAGCAATACCTCAATACCATTTGTATCCGTGCGAATCATGTAAGAATAATCATCACTAAATAGAATATACGTACTAAAACGACTGGTCTAAACAGACCAGTTAACCAAATTGCAATCCGTCATTCCAGCAGACGGTATCAGCTGATAGGATTACCGCCATATTTAAATTGATAATACCTTTATACAAACGATGTACATGGTACTTTATATAATTTTCACGTGTTAAATCTTTGGTAAGAGCTAAATATTTAAGATATATTTTCTTGTTAAACAGAAAATCTATTATGAAAATTATCAAAAAGTAAAATTTATTAAATTGATAAATAATTTATACCGGATATTACGTAAACGGTTATGTGATCAGCCATGTTCGATAAAATAACCAATCGTTGAAATGAGAAAAAATGTGAAAACATTTTGATATAAAATTACCTATTACATCATGATATCAGATTAGACTCTTTCTTTCTATCATATTACTATATAAATTGATATAAAAACAATAGCGATATAAGTAAAAAACGTAAATGCAACTAAGTTTAATTATATGAACAAACTTTTACATGTGATTCGATTATCGATTATTCGATTCACATGTAATATAATTATCTATTTAATAATGCAGTTCGCAATATTTTGTCCTGTTTTCTTCTAATTTATTTTATGTAATTAAAATCCATATTTCATGATAAATTTTATAATTAGGACAAATAGAATATTTAGAAATGGAATCTTAATAATTTCTTTGCAATAAACCAATCAACTATTTGATATTTATCCATCCATTACTTATCCATCAATCGGCGGTATTTTTAAAAATCGCCATTATTAAAATTATTTATAAAATATATGATCTTTTTATTTAGGAATATAAAAAAAAGATTCTTTATGCTTGCAACGTTTCACCTTTTATTTCGAATCACTTGGACGAAAATCAATTTGAATAAATATTTTAAAACGTGTAGTTAAAAATATTCTTTCAAGAAATATATTTATGGCGGTTAGCCGCTTCATGGCGGTCTGTCATTCTTCTTTGAGTGGTTTTTGTAAACGTATGCATTGTTTTCATGACAAACCATTCGAAATTTTACAACTTATTTGCCACACATCAAATATTTTATTAATGATTTATATCCTGCGTATTGTTTCAAAAAGAATCAAATATAGAGAATTGTAGTGCGAGATAGTTTCAAATTTTTTGTAAGTATATGTTTTTAATCTTTGTATTGATTGTTATTGTATTTATATTAATTAAGTACATAAATAATACTACGATATCTTTATGTCAGTGCAACTTATATAAATATAATCTGTACAACTTATGTATATTATGTAAAGTTGTTTATTAATTTAGAGGTTATAGCAGTATTGCATGTACAAAATTTAACAATGCTATACAAACTGCATGTGGGAAATATTAATTATAATATAGTTAACATTATTTTACAATGAAACTATATCAGGTTATGAAATATTTAATATCCCTGTTTTTACTAATATACAATTTTTTTTAGATAAGAGGAATGATCAAGAAAGAATAAATCATCATGACAATGGCTATGCGTAAGCGGAGTGGTTCTGGCTCCAAGCGCCAGCATAAAGGAAAGCTTGTACCTATTTATGAAAGTTTCTTTAAAGGAGAGGATTTAACTTTGGCACATCCAAATTTTTGGAATGAGTTATTTCTTATTAAACCCATGGTTAGTAATTTAATATAATATAAAATTAACAATATTAACAAAATTACAAATGATCGTAATATGTTTATTAATATTGTAAGTTAAGAATGTATGTTTCTATCACTCTATTATTTTTTATTCTTGATCTTATTTCATCTGAAAGAAAAACAAAAATGTAATCATATTATATTTATTTCTTGAAATCAGTCCTATTCTGTTACATTTTTTTTATGGATGTTTCTGATATATACTGTTTTTTGATTTTGTTTGGATTCATTTTGTTCGCAAGATTGATTTATTTCCATGTATTTCTGTTGTTAACCCATTATTATCATATTTATTACTTATACTTTTAATTGGAACAATCTTTCTTGCTTTTCACAGCTTCTTTAGCTTCACCTAATTTGAGTGAGATGTTTTGTGATAATGGTAATAATTTTTTATTTATCGAAATTTTTTCTTGCTTAGCTATAACTTTTCAGTTTAAACTTCAATTATTACAATATTAATTTTAAATTGTGTGTTATAGTAAAAAAATAACTTATTCAATTTCTGATAATTTATAAATTGTACATATATACTAATATAATATTTATTTAGATTTACCATTGTTTTGATGACATTCTTTGCATTTCAACTCTTTGCGTAAACTATATGGCATAAATTTACACTTGAAATTAAACCATGTTTTACTTGTTTGCATTTTATATTTTATACATCTTAATTGACATATACATACTCTTCCATAGTATTTTGTTGTTTCCCATGATGGTAGTGTCTATAATTATATATATGTAAGGAAATTTATAAACTAATATTATGTGCAATAATAAATAAAAGACATACTTGTATTAATTTTGTGAAGAGTTTTCCAACCACCATTATATTGTATTAATTTATAAATTTTGAGCATTTATACACATATCATTTTTAAAATTTTTTGATATTACCACATGGCTTAATGTAATTCATGAATATTCATATGTAATATTAATTTTCCATTGACAGTAGAGCATGTAATTACTTCTATTGTAAAAAAAATAAAATAATGCTGAAACAAAAAAACAATAATAGAGATTAAATGTACCAGGTGTTTTATTAGTTTGGTATATTATTTTAATGATATTATTTATCAATAATTATTTTTTATAGGTTCCTCATATTGAAAGTGAAATTCTTCATATGACTATAGAACAATTGAATGCAAGCAGGGAAAATTTAAATGCTTTAGTATGTCACTGTGTGGATACACTAGTCGATGAACATCCATTTAGAGTAGTATATGCGTTACAAACATTAGCAGCTGTTATTCAATCTATGTATAAAAAAGCTAGTCAAGGAGATTGTGGATTTAATTTAATAGATATCCTTGTAGGATTTAATTCAGCTGAACAAAGAATGACAACATTAATGCAGCATTGTAATAATTTTTTAACAGGTAATTTAAATTAGTTACTTATTTAACTAATTTAATTGCTATTTATGTTTTTTAAAAATTTCTTATTTTTTAGTATCTTATAATAATGTTCTTTACTCTCTAGGTGAATATCCTGATAGTTTAAAAGCTTTGTGTTTAAAATTATTATTAATTATTGTTACTGGAATGGATAACGTGAGTCAGAATACACTACTGGAATATGTGATGCTTAATAGTGTCTTTGAATCTTTAGTTCAAGTAAGTTGCACATAAATATAATTAGTTGTACTTTTATCAATCATATTATTGTTTCTAGTTATTGAGAGATACAGGAGCTAGAAATCGTCATGGGCATGATGCAGTTCTGTTGTTAACACTTTTAGTTAACTATAGAAAGCATGAAAGTACAAATCCTTACATTGTTAAATTATCAATTCTTGATGACGAGTTGGCACTTAATGGTTATGGACAAGTAATATCGAGTTCATTAACAGAATTTTGTAGACAATTTGCTCAACAAAGAACAGGTAAATAAGCATTTCCAAATGTAAGAAAATTGCATTTATTAAGATGTATATATTGTACATTTATAAATAATTACTTTCTTATGAGATAATGAATTTTTAGAAATACAGGCATCTTGGTTATCATCTTTAACAAGTATTGTTGGTAGTATGTTTATTGGAGAAGAGGAAGCAAAAACGCAACAAGTTCGTGCAAATAATGCTTTATTATTAGCTTTATACGAGGCCACACATTTAAATCGTAATTTCGTAACTACATTGGCATATACACAAAGTGATACAAGTGCTCCACCTTCACCAAATAATACTCTTGGACCTAATGCCGTAGCTCCTGGAGCTCAACCACCAGATGTTATGGCTCAGCCATTTAATTTACTTGCTACATTTTTGCAATACTGGTAAAGTATTTTCTATAAAAATAAAAATCAGTTTATTTTATAATGATTTTTCTGAGGAAAGAATATACTATTTATTTATTGAACAAATTTGAAAAAATATCAATAATTTTATAATTATTATCCGTGAACAATTTGTATCATTTCAGTTCGATAGTTATGCAGGTTATAAGGACAGAGGCAATAATGAATAATGTCAAATTATGCTTCTTAATATTAAGTTGCATTGCAGAAGATCAATATGCAAATAGTTTGATGCATGATGCAAACTTGGCATTTAGAGTACAATTACATAGAGTACCTATGCATCATAGAAAATTACAAGATAAAGCAGCACCTGCACAACCTCTTGCAGCTACGTTGCTCGGTATAATTGTTATATTACATATTGCCTTATTTATGTATTTCATAAAATATTGTGTTAATTTTTTGTTATTTCATTTTAGATTTATTAGTTGAATTTATAACATCACATATGATGAAGAAGTTTCCTCTTGAACTATATCATCAGTGTATTGGTGTTTTGCAAAGACTTTTGTGCTATCAAAAGAGATGCAGAGTTAGACTTGGATATCAATGGAGAGATCTTTGGACTGCCTTAATTAATCTTTTGAAATTTCTTACTACTCATGAGAGTCATCTGATTAAGAAAATGAATATTTTTCCATTAGCTATTCAGGTAACGTGACTCAATGGAAGAAGCTTTCAGAAAATTATAATATTGCATTGGCTTTCATAGGTTGCTAATATTTTGAACTTTTTCATTACATATGGAGATACATTTTTATCTTCATCAAGTAGTTATGATGAATTATTCTATGAAATTATACGTATGAAACTTATCTTCACAAACTTAAATGCTATGGGTAAATATATTTCTTATATAAATAAAATATAAATTTAATTTTTAAATTATTATAAAAAATAAAAGTTGTTAAGATAATCAAATTACTTGATATATTGCAGCATTGAGATACTCAACTAGTGAATCATATGAGTATAAAGAACATGCACTTAAATTAACAAATTCGTTAGTAAATATGAGAGATATCGTAAATCATTTTTCACCAAAAATAACTGCATGGTTAACTAGTGAAAGTTTATCTACTCCATCTGAACAACAAATAATGGCGATCATAATACAAAATTATGATAGTCTTACTCTAAAATTACGAGATAATTTAGATCAATACGAAAGATATTCTGAAAAACCTAATCATACAGGTTTTTTTGAAGATATGGTAAACATAAATTACATATTTAAAATAAATAATATTTTTAATACGAGTAATTTATAACATACATATTTTGTAGGTAACTGGTGTTGTTGTTGACACTCGAGGATCAATCGATCTTAGTACATTAGATACACAAGCTATATTACAAGAATTATCAAATATTTCGTAACAGGTTGAATGCATAGTTATGCCATGTATTTTTTCATGTATTATTTTAATATAATGTATTATAATGTACTTTTTTAACATTTACTTGTATACTTGTATATTAATATGCGATTAATATTCTGGATTAAAAATATATAATATATATAATGTGCGTGTGTGTGTATGTGATCATAATTGATATTAAATTTACAAATAAATATGACTTAAATAATTCAAATAATGTAATTATCATATTCGGTGCACACATGATTTGTCTATAAAATTTTCAAATTCTTTTAAAATGAATTAATTACATATTTTCTTTATCTTCACTAATAATATATTATTATTATTTATATATATTTACTTTTATCAATATGAGATCACTTGTAGATAATTCAATTTTTGCACAATATAAATGAAGTTGACTATAGTATAATAAAAAATGTTATAATATATTATAAAAATAAAAATATATTTTATTAATAATGATGTAATATTTATAAAAATGTAATTTTATAAAAAATATAACAATATTTTTACAAATATACATATAATCAGATTCTCATAAAATTAGTATAAACATAATATTTATACATAAATATCTATAAAGATTGATGATTTTTTTGGGCAAGAATAGCAAGTCCAGCCTTAGATTGATTCTTCCTGTTTAGTTCCTTACTAATATAATTACCTATTTCTACTATTTTATTGAAATTTACTCCAGTTTCTAAGCCTTGTCCATGTAGAAGATACAATAAATCCTCAGTTGCAACATTTCCTGAGGCACCAGCTGCATATGGACATCCTCCAAGTCCAGCAACAGAAGAATCAAATATTCTAATGCCATGTTCAAGACCCGCATATATATTTGCTAATGCTTGACCATAAGTATCATGACAATGTAAAGCGAATTTAGACATATCGCATGATGACACCTGCTGTAATTCTTTCAGAAGTTTCTTAATCTTTCTAGGTGATCCTACACCAATTGTATCCCCTAGAGATATTTCATAACATCCAAGATTCAACATTAACGAAGCCAAGTCAACTACAACTTTTGGCTTAATCTCCCCTTCATAAGGACAGCCAACAACACAAGAAATATAACCTCTCACCTTTATATTCTGTTCATCTGCTTGTTTGATAACAGCTGTAAAATTTTGTATACTTTCATTTATAGAACAATTTATATTTTTTTTTGAAAATGTCTCTGACGCAGCTCCAAAAATTGCAATTTCCTTAACACCTGCTTTTAATGCATTGTCTAGCCCTTTCAAATTTGGTACTAGCACTGGATATGATATACCTGCCTTTCTTTTTATTTGTGTGAAAAGAATAATATTATCTGCCATTTGCGGAACCCACTTAGGCGATACAAAACTTGTGGTTTCAATACTTTGTAAACCTGTTTCAGATAGTTTATTTATTAATTGAATTTTGGTGTTAGTAGGTAAAAATTTGGGTTCATTTTGTAATCCGTCTCTTGGTCCTACTTCAACTACTTTTACAAAATCTGAGTATTGTCTAATACTATTGATTCCAATATTATCTTTATAATGAATTTTTAATTTCTTTAAATAATCTACAGGAACCCGTAAAGTCAATCTGATCATTTTATCTGTAAAGAGATTATTAAAAGTTGATAAAAGTTAATAATGAATAAAAGAGAAGTTATAACTACTATTGGTATAAACTTGATATATTATTATAAAACTAATTGATATAGATGTAAAAAATTGATAAAATTTGTAAAGATAATATCTTTATATAAAACGTGTGCTTTAATATTTATTATGCCAATTATTATTGTTGAAATTTATAAAAATTAACAAAAGATACTGCGACTTTAAAAATATATTGAAATACATATAAAGAGAATTTCGTATTTAAATAATACATATATTTTTAATAGAAAAAAGTATCACATATATTTATAAAATTTACCGTATGTAGATATAATCTTTTAAACAAAAATAATGTATTTATAACTTTAAGTAAATGTTCCGAGAACATTCGATACGATCTGATAAAATTTGTATACATAACCTAACAATGGGGATAGTATAGATTAGTACGGATTAAAATATTAATATTAATAGATTTTTCGAACACACATTCTCTAGACTTATATTTATATTTTTTCTTTGTAATTATAATACAATTAATAAATAAAATTATATATTAGCATATAAAATATATATTACATCTTATTTAATTAGAAATCAAAACGAAGTCGTTTTCACACTATCCATAGATAGAACATTCAGAGTTTTTTTAAGTAGTTACCTTTATAGAACTAGTTCACTAGAAATAAAAAAAGTAGTTGTAATAAAGAACTAATCTCGAAAAAAGCGTGAAAAATAGAGGAATAAGACTACATCAAGAACAATAATAAATAAATTAAAATTTTTGAATATATTTCTCTACAAAAAATTGTTTCATTATACTTTCTAATGTAACTATTATTTAAATATGATTAACAATGTATAATGTTCTCAAAGAAATTATTTTACAACTTTAATATATCTAATCTGTTTGCCTATTCAAGTATGATTAGCAATGTAAAGTTTAAGTACTTTAATATTTAATTAAAAGCAGAAAGAAAAGATTTTGGAAACGCAATGAAATATCTAGCTATTTGCCTGTATACCACAAGATTTCGATATATCGCAAGTAGTATCGACCCAGGTCTCACGTGGAGTTGTTGCACCTGGAGACCTATTAAAAAATCTAAATCGATGTGTTTCAAAACAGTTAATGTTAAATCGATAGTTTATGTATTAATCGATATTATATAAAAATATATGTATATGAACTTTGTAATGTTGCTAAGAATATTGTAATATTTAAGCAGTAGTTAATTATAATTCATGTATCTCGTAGATTGTTTTAATGTTCTTGAATACTAGTAAAATATTAATTTATGTTTGTCGAAAAATAAAATTGAATTTATTTTATATTAATTGTGTCTTACGATTTTTATAATATTGCTAAAAATGTCTTATTGTTTAAACATTAGTTAGTTATGTTACATGTATTCTTTAAATGTTAATAAAATAATCTTATTTATTAATTATTCCTTTCCGAGTTTGGGATTTCATTATGTAAAACTAATTGAAAAGAAATAAGGAAAGAAAAAAGAATATGTATATATGTATATTACTTATATGAAAGATAAAATTCTGAATTTAATTTAATTTAACTTTAGAAAAGTAAAAGAAAATAAAAAATTCTGGGTACTAATCTAAAAAAATATTATTTTAATAACACGTAGCGAAACTTGGAGGACTTGGCACACATTCCATTGTGCTTGTTTCAGTTCCATGTGCATCTTTATTTAATGCATTTTTAATGATTCCAACTATTACCATATCTTATACGTTTCGTAATTTTGATTTTAATGGAGAATTCAATTTTATTAAAGAAAATTATGAATTTAATCGAATTTTAGAAAAGAGAAAATGTGCAAAATTTATGACTCGACTTTCATGTAAAATTTGATTTTATTAAAATAAAATTATGAATTTAATTGAATTTTAGGAAAGAAAAAATTGCAAAATTTATGTCCCAATTTTAATAGTAAAAATACATAAAATATGAAATAATCCTATTCGCATATATGTGACAATGTGGGACCGGAAACGGAATGTTACATCATCTTAGTTGTTTTAAATCTACATCTCTACACCCATTACTACGAGCATTTTGAGTGACAACGTGGTAAAATTAAAATATGACTAAGAATCATTCTCGAAAGTTTCTTAATAAGAACCTTCCAAAATAACTTAATAGCCTATAGTCGTCCTTTTGAGTCACAGTTTATGGAGGCCTTTTCGGCATATAGCCTTTTCTTTGCTTCGTATAGTAATCTAATCGATTATCATTCAAAAAGTGTAACAATAGAATTTAATTCCAAATTCTAAGATATGAAAGAAAACTCTAATCCAACCATAACGTATTTAGAAAGTATAAATTTTATCTTTTTGGATAAAAATTGATTACTACCTTTTTAAGAGATACCTTTTCACAGGTTGGACGGAATTGGAGTTAGTATATTAATTTTCATTTATTAATTTAAATTGATTAAATATTTAATTAATAGTTATTTAAAAATATAAAACAAGCTCTTGGACGCATCTTCTTACAAGCAAGTGTATTAATTTTTATAAGAAAATCATGCAGAGTTTTGCTTGTAAATCAGAAATTATCCATCGCGAATGTCTCCTTGTTTATTCTTTATTAGAACTCATGAATATTGATTCTTTACTATTTCTACGCGAGAAAAATATTTAAAAGTGCATTAAAATATTCAAAATTTTAAATAATTATAAACGCGAACAAGAAGATCCTAGTCTACTCAAATAAATTAATCAATAAATAAATCAAAAAATAAGAAACCATGCATAAGTAAATCTTCGAAGAAATTTGATCACTCAATATTACTAATTAATTACAAACTCGTGTCGATTCGAAGGTTTCGTCCTCGACATGAGTGATTGAAGGAACTTAAAAATTCACTTACTGCTTAAGAAGTTCTGCGATGATTCCAAAACATTTGTCCGCGATTTAGGTCGAAATTGAGAGTAGATGATTCGTAGTTAGTTGAAAATGAGGTAGGTCGACATCGAAGTTGTTTAAGATCTTCTTCAATGATGCACTGATTCTAACTTACGTTAGTTGTTTATTAACAGACGATCACTGAATTTTCTTTGCGAAAGTTTATCTTTTATAAAGACAGTCTGTACAAATATTAAAAAAGCAAAAAACTTTGCAAACAAATACTGACTCTAAAGACTGCATTACATACAGTTGATGCAAAAACATTTATTATTTAAATCGCAAACGAACAAACACTGCTTCTACTTCGCGATATTTTTATTTTAGCAATACAATTTAATCGATTATTTCGCCGCGATGGCAATAAAGTACTGAAACAAAAGAATACAAATGAAATAATCGATATTACTATTGTAATTGTTATAATAAGAAACTATATAAATTATTTATATAAATTATTTAAGAGATATATGATATAGAGATATACTTATTTTCAATCTTCATTGATACTTGCAGGAAAAATATTTTAAGAGACCTTCGATGTTTACTCGTCAAAATACAAAGGGAAACTAATCCAGTAAGCATTGAAATCAATCGAAGATTTATTTTTGTTGACATTACACGTAGCCAATGACCCCTACTTCAAAATTTAAGTCTAACAGAAAATAAACTAAAGTTATTTTATGTTTAATACGTATTCCGAGCCGTGTATTGTTTAAAACTGTTCATCACCCTTGGTTTTATAATCGTTTACGCCATCAATGAGAACATGTGTAATTCTTGATCAATTTTGATGAACAAGATCTCATTTTAAAGACGAAAGTTTAATCTAAGACACTACTTTTCGGAACTTTTGAGAAAACTTTATTTCCTACGAACAAAATCGTGTTAAAAAATATTTTTTCCAGAATAGTTCATGCACAAATAAAAAGGTTTTTCAGAAATTCAAGAAAGTAAAGTTCTAGATTAAACCTTCATCTTTAAAACGAGACCTTGTTCATCGAAATTGATCAAGAATTACGCCTGTTCTCATTGATGATGTAAACCATTATAAAACCAGGAGTGATGAATAGCATTAATATTTCTTTTTGTATGCCTATGTTATACATAAGAATAATATAATAATATTATTAGATATAAATGATACTACAATTATATTTCTTTCGTATTACTCAGTAGCAAAAAATATAGCTTGAAAACTTTTTCTCCTAATATTACTTTCTTTTTTTGTAAACATATATATATTACTTAAATTAACAAACGTTTCTTTTTTTTATTACGTAGTAGTAAAAAATATGGATTCAAAGAAAATTTTTCGTCATATTTACTTTTTTTTCGTAATATTATCTCTTTCTCTTTTACGTATTTTATTTTAATATAAATTTTTTATACACAGATCAATCAATATTTCCTATTACACGGTCGAAAAAGTTATAAAAGATATGGATTCAGAGGAAATGAATTTTTTGGCCAATCTCTTTTAATTAGAAATATCATCTTTTTCTTTTTAACTACCATATAACATAATCCATATTGCATAGATTAATAAACGTTTTTGTTTCATTTTTATTGATTGCTCTCTAGCAAGGAATATTTTTAAAAAGAAAATTTTGTTGTTAATATTCTCTCATGATAAAAATATCTTATGGACGTTAATATACACATTTTGGCTACCATCTGTCAAATATCGATGAAAAATGTTGTTTATGCAAAAGATATTTATTTTTCCGATTTCTTTTTGTCATAATAAATATTATATCATGCGCAAATTAATCGGCATAAGAAGTATTTGGTCTTATTATTATTGTTGTTGTTATAATAATAATAATTATTATTATTATTATATTTATATCTATATATAATAATAATAATTATTATTATTATCATTATTATTATTAAATATCAGCTAACATCGTTCTTTCCTATGAACAATTACACTTATAAAAAAACCGTTTCGAATAATTTTTCATCAAAAATATTCATTTACCATGATTTAATGGAATGTCAAACATTTAACTTTTGAAATTTTGGGTGTGTTATTTAAAACGGTGTGCTTTAACATTTTGAGTTTTTTGTTACAGTACATCGACGGTGACATGATTGGTATAACTTGAGTTTAAAAAAAAGAAAAAAGAAAAACACATATCTATATATCTTATGCGTGAAGATCACACATTAAATTATATAGTAACGGTGAAAATCGGTGGACTTGTACCATCTAAGATTATCAATAGGTTTCAGAACTTTTGTAGTACTTTTTAGCAATATTATAAATCTACGTGCTGAATTTAAAGGCAAAGCATTTTCTTTTTAAACATCATACTTGTTTTTAAGTGATTCGTAAAAATCCATATCGTATGCATTATGTGATTGAAATTAACAAGGAAGAAGAAGAAGACAAAATTTATAATAGCAGTAATAATAAACTTTGACGAGACTAATATAGCGCTGTTTTACAATGATTGGTGGAACGAAGAGACAAAATACTTTTCTCAAAAGATCCAAAAGTAGGCAGCTTTAGCTAGAGAATATAATTGATTGAAGTCAGAAAGATTATCGAAGGAGCATCGAAAGATGCGAAAACATGGATTCGTTGAACAAACGAATATTTTTTCGAACAAAAGAATATTTCATCAAGGGATTTTCTTGTAGTTCAATGTAGTCGATGTAGATCTTATATTTTATCTATATCTGTTGCTGAAGTTACACACGCTTCGAGCAAAAGGTCATGAACAGCCTTAACTGAATTTATTGTTGTTTAAATATTAGTTTTTTTTAACTCCGCATACTTTTATATTGTTTAAATAAATCTAAAATTATCAAAAGTATTAATTTTGAAATTATTATGTTTATAAAGAGGAGGCATCGATGTTTACTCGTCGAAGTGCAAAAAATTAACTAGTTCAACACCACTCCAAAGTCAATCAGCAATTTGTTATTGTTGATATTAGATAAAAGCAACGATTGCAAGATCAAAATTTAACCGTACTGAAATATTAAAGTAAAATTATTTTATATTTAATTCAGGACCCGAGTTATGTAATGTTTAAGCAAATATATTGTTTAAATATTATTTTTCTGAACTTCATGTACTTTTATATCATTTAAATAAATTTAAAATTCCCGAAAATATTAATTTCGAAGTTTTCACATTTAAAAAAAAAGAATAATCGTCAAAATCAATCAGTTCGTTTTTGTTGACATTACACGTAGGCAAGATCAAAATTATAAATTATTGAAATTTTAAGTCGATTATTTTAAATTTCTCACGCGTTATGATCTTTATAATGTTTAAACGAATATACTATTGTTTAAATATTATAACCATAAAAATAAATCATCTATCGATTATTCTAATAAGACGATAAATGGAAGTGCTACAAAAGTTATTATGATATTAATTGTAAATTTATCGAATGCAAAGAAAAACGATAAAAATTCTTCATTTTTCCTGTAGAACATTAAATGAATTATACTTTTCCATTTTTCCATATTAGTAACATTAGTAAGTTAGGTACAATTTTTTCTGACGGCCGATCCTATAAACTAGATCGAATTAAATTATTACATTTGTAAATGTTTATATGTAATTACTACATAATAAAATAATCGAGTAATAATTATCAAATTATAAAAAAGTATTATTAGGAATGTAAAATATGAGTATTTTAATGTCTACTTAAAATTGAAAAAAAAAACGTTTTGAAAACGCATAAAGATATGTAACCATTCGCTCGGTACTTACGATATAACATATACTTGCGTATAATCTAAATTTAGATTTCTATATATCGCAAATCGACCCGGATCTTACCACGTCGAGTTTGCTGCATATGGAAATCCATGGACCGACGATGACTTTTCTCTAAAATCTATGTTCCGAAATGATTTTGAGCTTTTAAAGTTAAAATTTTCTTAACTAATAGGAGGTGGGTGAGACTTCGCTTGGAAAGCTCCACTATCCGACACCATTAGTTTCAGCCGATTTCAGAAATTCACTGAATGATTCATTGTGTATTCATTATATATCTTGCCAGCTATATCATGTCTAACGAAATATACTAATGTTTAAATATTATCTCATCGTAGTTAATTAAATAATTAAATGTAGCCGTACGGAAAGAGTACTTCGATGTTTAGTCCTTAAAATACGAAAGGAAACTAACGTAGTAACTTATATAGTCAAGCCAATGTTCCTTTTTGTTGACATTAAAAGATCAACAAAGGTTGAAAAAGTTACATTATGTATAATGTCTTAAGAGTTATATGATGTTTAACGAAATTTACTAGTATTTAAATATTGCCTCATCGTACTCCGAGTACATTGTTAGTTATTTAAATAAATATAAAATTACCGAAAGTATTAATTTTTAATTTTTCACAGAAATTAGTCTGCTGCTGGATTTAACTGAGAAAATGATATATAATGGAACAGTGAACGAAAGTGATAGAAAAAAGTAATAGTGAAGTAATAATTAAAATATATATATATATAAACCAAATTTTTACTTGCCAACAAAACATCTGAAATAAGGATAAGTGAAATTTTATATGTATTAAAAATTTAGATCTCCAGAAAAACAAACTCCAAATGAAGAAACAAACTCTAAATGGTAAGACCTGGGAATTATTTATAAAAATAATTTTGTTTCTGTTTCTTTTATTTTGTAAACACTTTAGAAATGTCAATATATAAAGCAATATCAATGCCCTAAATATTTAGTATACAGTATGCATAAATATCTATGGTGTAAGACGTTTAGGATCACGTGGAAACATAGAAACTTTTCGAATATTATCCAAACCAAGATATAACATCACCACACGTTCCAAACCAATGCCACCACCAGCATGAGGAGGACAGCCATATCTAAATGCATCAATATATGACCTAATCTTCTCAATATCTAAAATGCAAACAAACATATATAATAATTATGTAAAATATATTATAAATTATAAATAAATAAATGAATAAGTATAAGTGTACAGTAACTTACCAACACCATGATGTTTGGCACGTTCTGTTAAAAAGTCAGGGTCATGAATACGTTGTGCACCTGATATGATTTCTTCACCACGCATGAACATATCATAAGAATTTGATGCTTTCTATCATATACAAATATAATTCAGTAATTATTTTAGTTATATTGTAAGAAATGTTAGAAATAAATAAGTTGTAAATGACCACACTTACAGGATTATTGGGGTCAGGCATAGTATAGAAAGGTCTTATTGCCAAAGGATATTTATCCAAAATATAGAAGTCTGTATCATACTGAGAAAAAAACATACTTTTTATAATAGTGATAAAAATATGATAAGATGCTCATAAAAGAAAATTTACTTTAGCTTTTATAAGTTTCCCCAATAGTTTTTCATCTGGTGTTGACAAATCATCTTCTTCTCCTAAAGTTACACCTGCTTCAGATAATAGTTCAATCGCTTGTGGAAATTCTAACTTCAAGGGTGGATCTAAGAACTTAAATGGTTCTACTGCATACTGCTGATGCACAGCTGCTATTTCATCGGCATAACTAAAAATTTATTTTTGTTAATTATCGCAAATGTGTTTTTATTGTTTTAAAATTTAAAACTAACTTGTCACGCAAGCCTTTGAATAATTCAGTAAACATTTGACCAATAGTATCAATAACTTCATGATAATGGTATTTAAATGCCATTTCTAAATCAAGACCAACAAATTCTGTCAAGTGTCTATGAGTATTGGAATCCTCAGCTCTAAAAACTATTAATATAATTTGTATAAATATTATGTTATCTTATCATTAATAATTTAATAATATAAATATAATCTATAAATTAATAATAGAAATAGAAAATTCTGAGTTACTTTATATTTAGAACATAGTTTGTATACTTAATTCTTATCATTATAATCTACCTGCTCCAATAGTAAAAACTTTATCAAAATCTGCTGCTATAGCCATTTGCTTGTAAAGTTGTGGAGATTGAGCCAAATATGCATTTCCTTTAAAATAAGACACAGTAAATACATTGGCACCACCTTCACTTGCCGCGGAAATAATCTTTGGTGTGTGTATTTCAACAAAGCCCTGTAATACATTATAATTTAAATCTATGAATACACACGAGTACATGAATACATGTATCTATACAAGTAGATATATTTACAAAAAAACTACCTTAGCTGTTAAAATATCTCGAAAAAGTTTGCATACTCCAGCTTCTACTCTAAATATAGCTTGATTAGCAGGAGTACGTAAATCTAAAATTCTGTTGTCTAATCTGGTATCTTGATTAACTTTTATGTTCAATCCTGTATCATCAGATTCATTAACAGCTCTAGCTGCATCTTCAATTTGAAGAGGTAATTGTGGTTTTGCAGCACTTACTATAAAAATTCTTTGAATATGTACTTCTACATCCTTTTGTGTACATGATTCAATAATAGCAGGCACTATTTTTATAATTGCTTCGATATCTATTATAGATTCCTTTGTTATACTATGGAACAAATATTGTATGTGTCATTATAAAACTAGTTTAATAATTTCTATTCAAACTTACTTTGATATAAATTTGATCATTTGCTTGCTAATTTGTTCATTCACTGCAGCTAAGCCTTGTACCGTATAAGACTGCTGTCTTAGTACTATAAAACATTGTTTGCCTAAAAAATTATTTAAAATGTTATATACTATCATTATACATACTACCATTAAAATAATAATTATTTAGTAGAAAAATATATACCTTTTGCTCTACTTGTATGTAAGCGTCCTCTTAACCAAACAGTTTGATTTTCTAATTTTTTATTTAATTCTTTCACATGAACAAAATTTCTTTCCTTATATGCTTCTTTACTTTGTATCATATTTAACTGTCCATATTTGCCAACTGATATATCCTCTTTATCTATTGCATCTTGTTGCATTTGCTAATTTTTAACAAGAATATATTTATTAATTTATAACATATAAAATCATTACAAACTAGTAAATGTAGTAACTAGTAAATATAGACTTCATACATACCACTTGAGCTTTACGTTCAGCTTTTTTTGCTGCTTTTTCAGCTTCTTTTTGTTGTTTCTTAAGAGCCTTCTTAGATAATTCTTCTCTTTATAATAAATAAATAAGACATTAGAAATATTATTTTTACAAATAATAACTTTAAACATATTTTTTATTTAAACATCTTAATAATCATATTAAATATATTATAAATTAAAGTTAAAGATAATGATGCAACAATAAGAAATGTGGACATACCCAGCTGTCAATTCCATTGGTTTTTCTTCGCCCATCTACAGATAATAATTAAAAAATTTATTAAATGTGTAATAATTTAGTCTTAATGATATTTAAAGTCATAGTTATCGCAAGTAACGTTGAAAAATTCATCTATTTATATATCTTATCAGCTCAGATTATTTTTTAAAGGTTAATTTATGCAGCAAAATATTTTTAAAAGATAAAGAATTAAAAAATTAATTTGTTCAATAATATTAACAATACACAAACCTTGAAAAAACCATTCAATTATAAAGAAATTGAAAAAAAATGTAAATTTATGGCAGTAAATATCCGTAAACCATAAAAGATTAACAGATCATCATACTTTCTCAAGAGCAGTTCAGTGCAGACGACACGTACTAAACCAACGCCATAGTTACGACTATATTCCACAAATTTATGTTGAATAATTAAAAGATTACTTTTCTTTACGGTTTATTATTATTTATTATATATTCTTTTACAAAACAAATTTTCTGACTATTTTATTTTATTTATCAACCATATGTTAGTTCTAATACTATTATATTTATTTCATATTATTGTTTAATCAATTTTTATTTGATGTACATCATCATTTATTTTAATATATTTTGTTATATTTTGAAATTAATATTTAATTGTATTATATAACAATATATAAAATTAATCTAATGTTAAGATACAAAATGTACAAGCAAGGTGAAAATTTAACCAAGTTATTTTTTACAAGCTCGCTACGCAAACTCTTTGAAATGTTTTAAAATATGAAATTTACATTTATGGAATTATCATTTTAGCACTATCATTTGCTGAATCCAATAAAAGGGAAATGGGATCTTCAGGATCTGTTGATGTATACTTGATGTATGATTTATCTGCATTTTTTAATGCTTGAGGACCAGATTTTAAGATAATAACAGCATTCTGTGTTGTGTCATTCCAATTGCTCCAGTTCAATTGTTCACTACCTGAAAACAGTTTACCTCGAGCTTTGCGAGCGAGCATTGTTGTAATATAGGATAAAAAGGGCGAGAAAATTGTACAGAGATACAAGATGAGAATAATTATCTTAAGTCTTATTGATAATGTCTGTATCTATACAAAGAATAGTAAGATACATATCTTTTAACTATATATATGTTTGTATACTATATTTATAAGCAATATCAGAAACATAATGAAAAATGAAAAAGTAAAATTAAAATAACTTGTTCCCTTTACTTCTTACTTTTCAATTTATCCGAAGAGTCATCAAATGAAGGATCTTGAATATTCAACATGAGACTATTCCCACTAAGATATACTCGATTTTGAGATTGTGCAATCTACAAATAATTTTTAATTTCATTAATATATATTAAAATTGTATATATGTGTTTATAAATATATAATTAATTATATATTTCATTTACCGTGCGAGCAATTCGCCGAGCTGCACGTATTTTACGAAGTTTCAAGTACCCTGGATTTTGGCTCAAAGCTAGACCAAGGTGCATTGGAGTTAAGGATAATTTCATCACATATAAAATATATATAATATCTATAAAATATAGATTTATATAAAATATATAAAATACATAAAATATAGATTATAAGTAATGATTGTAAAAGGATATCATTTTAGCAGCTTCTGCTTCTCCTTCAGCCTGTACAATTTTTTGTTGCCTCTCTTGTTTAGCTGTTTCAACTACAAATGCAGCTCTTTGAGCTTCTTGTTGGGCCACTTGTTTAGCTTCTACTGCAGCAGTATATTCTTTTCCAAAACTGAGCTCTGTTATAGAAACATCATCTAACACTATATTAAAATCACGAGCACGCTCAGTTAATTCTTTACGTACTAAATTTGAAACTTGCTGCCTTTGTGTTATAAGTTGTGACGCATTAAATTTAGCAACAACTGACTTAAGCACTTCGTTACATATACTTGGTAATACCTATAAATATTTCCAATTATTAACAAAATGTTTAATTTAACTAGAAACAGATATTATCATTTATATTATAATTTATTTTACTTTTTTACCTTTTCATCATAATCAAGACCTAATTGACGATACATAGTAGGCAATGCAGCTGCATCAGGACGCGATAAAACTCGAAGAGATATATTAACCATTTGTAGATCTTTTGATCCAGTAGGTGATGAAATTTTTCTTGGTTTACTTCGAATGTCATATATTATAGGATAGTGAAACCATGGAATACGAAAATGTAAACCCTCTGAAAAAATATCTTTTTGGATCCCATTAAGACGAGAAAATATAATTGCTCTATGACCAGCTTCCACTGTAAAAAAAATAAGTAATATCTTAATAACTTTACTAATATATATGTAAAATATAGAAATATAATAATTAATTTATAGGCGATTAAATGGAAATAATGTTTAAATTAAATCAAACCTGTATACATAGATTTAGCTACTCCATAAGCCGCCACGCCGGCTGCTGCAAGAACCTTAAAGCCTAAAGATAAATTATTAGGACTTTTGCTAAATCGCGACGCGAAATCATTTAATTTATTTTGCGCCATTATTGAAGAGTAATTGCACTTAACAATTACTTTATTTCAATTAACAAATATTTAAATATTGCTACTAATAGCACCGATCTAAGAAAAAAGGTTACAAATTCAAGATGGAGATATAAAATGGTGCTCGGATATCCTAAGAATATATATATAAAAGAAAAGATACAAAAGCGCCATCTAATGGAATAAATTTACAATTAAAACTTATGTTGCTTAATGATAGGCAACATTTTCTACATGCATGTATAATAACTAGTATTCATTAGGATCATTTCTTTTTTTCAATATTTCTAAATCTATATTTAAAATAAAAAATAAGTAACAAAATATCTGAATATTTAAAAACAAAACTATAAATATCAGATCCTTATTGGGAGTATTACTTTTATAAAAATGATTTGTTAATGCACACACACACACACACACACACACACACACACAAATATACTACATTAGTTATATTACTCTAATTAAATTTTTACAAAAATCATTTGAAATTTATTTTATACACATTCATAATGTTCTAAAATTCATTGCACTGAACGCAAAACAGTGAAGTATGACATTGATGTACGGACAATCTTGAAAAAGAAAAGAAAATATATTATAAATATAATAACTGAGATCATATCATCGAAAAATTAATTATTTCTTACTGTACTAAAAGTTTCCATAGATATGATGAACATATTTGCTGCAGTTAATGTGCAAGGTACTCGTGATCTAGTTAACATAAGATTGATAACTTTTCTCGTTCTAATCGAGGTTTGGTACCATTCTACATTTATTCTGTAATCGATGTAAATTCTTAATAAAATTGAGTATAATTATAATATTTGATATTTAAATTCTTAAAAGAAAAATAAATTATAATATATTAACTTACAAATATTCATTCATTCGATCACTGTGATCTATAAGACGTTGAGCATTTATACTTTCAAAAAAGAGATGAGCTAATTGAGCATAAGAGAACACCAATTGTTGAAGAAACTTGTTTGTTTCATCCATATTTGCAACAGCCTAAAGAAATGTTTATCTTTATGTGAAAAGAAATATAAATTAATTATTTAACATGCATAAAAATAATCATGCATGTACCTGTAGACCTGTGATACTCATTCCAATCATATTGAGACCTGCCTGCAGGAAGAAAGATGTGGAATAATAAGATTCCATAAGATCGGCAAACCTTTATAGAGGAAATCGCTACTCTTAATAATAAAGAATTTTTTGTCATTATAATTGATTATTTAATATCGCACAAGAAAAGGAAAAATAGTTTATAAAATGAGGAATTTATAAAATTACGAACTCTATCGCTTTCTTGTGTCTATAAACGCATTCGGCCATATGTTTATAAGATTTATCATGCTTTATAGAAGGATTTATGTCTAAATCGAAAGTTTCATCGTCTGCCACATGATGAAGTTGATACCTGGAATAATATTTACTTCAATACTTGAAATATATTAACATCCGGATATTGTGTTTGAAACGACAAAAGTTCTACCCTAATGTTGAAAATAATCCGCAAACATGCTGTATGAAAATCAGAAACATTGTATCAATAGCAACGATCGCAGAAATACAAATTACAATGGTCACATAAGAGTGAAGAATAATAAAGTAATAATATCTTTGAGTGTCCACGAAATATTCAACGTGATGTATCAATGGTCGTTCGCTTGTTTCGTTTAAGGTATTAAAAATAAGTGGCTTCAATGGTGTAATCATGAATATTACCATTGCCGCGTACAAAAAGCCTAGAAAATCATGTAACCGTCAGATTTACTACTAATTTTAACAGTCTTTATATAATGCTCTCTTCACCTGCATACATGATGGTAAACCTTCTTCCATCTTTAGCGTATTTCTTTAGAATATTTACTTTTCCAGCTTTAGTATATGAAATAATATCTGTTTGAATGCGATCAATGAGTATCTTCATCTATAAAATAATAATTTGCTATTTATATTAACGCAAGAATAATAGATGTATAAATAAAATAAAATACAAGAAAATATTAAATTGTATTTAAAGAATGCAGTAAGACGAACTTTAGTCATGAAATAATGCGAGATATTATTTAAATACCTTCTCCGTTTTAAGCGCACAATTTATTATTTTGATTACACCACCTAAGTCGACTATGAAAGGTGCCAAGTTTTCCAATAAAACATCTACGTCATGATACGAAATTACCAAAGCACACATCTATAGAGAAAATAAAACAAAAAGAAATAAAATTAAATAACGTTTAAAGTCTTTTCTATAAGAAAAAAAGCGCGATGTTTAATATAATTAATTGATACCTTAGCTATAATTTGTGTGCCAGCTAGTAAAAATAAAATCGATAAAGTGATATTTCTTCGACTGATCGTTTGATAGGGCCACTGGCCGATAAAGGATAGTAAAACTTTATTGATTCTATAGTGACGACCGTCAAAGAAGTCCATTACGTTCGAGTACTATCGAATAAACACTGGGAGAGAAATCCCCTTTCCATGTGCAATTACGCATAATGTATTCGGTAATTTTCTTCTCATCTAAGATTCTCTTAGAGACCATAATAGCTGTAAGAGACATCGTAATTATGTATACTCATGTGTGCGTTTACACACGTACATTTACACTACTTAAAATCAGCGGTTATTTCCGATAGTTTCCCTTTGACTTTGAATGTCAGACTATTATATCTTATATTGTTGAATCAAGGGGAAATCTGTTTCTGATTTTCTCAAAATAGAATCTTTATAGAAATCTTTCATTTTATGTTTAAAATAGTTGGTGAAGTTAATTTGTAAAGTATTGAAATTTATCATGTAAGAAATAGATTAATACTATGTAATATAATAATAAACGAACACAAACGGAGTGGAAAATCAAATAATTTATTTTTAAATAATGAAACATGTAAAGTCGATTGATATATAATTCGATTACGTTACTTGCTTCGATATATCGAAAACTGATTCTACGACTTCACATTGAAGTCGCTTATAGTAGATATAATCTAGTATTACCTGAGGTGACGACGTGATCGTGAGGCTATATTTTATGAATAGGGATTGAAAATATATTTGTTAAACAAATTCATTTAATTCCTTAGATAAAGAATTCTGTTTCTTTCTAGAAAAAATTATATTTATAATACATATTATTATATCAGGTAAGTGGATGACAGAAAAATAACCTAATTGAAACAAAATTATACGACATATATTATTAGTTTTTATCGATATCACAATTAAATACAATTGTTTTCTTATAAAAATCTATTAAAAATAGAATATGTCCTACATCATACAAGTATAGGTTATCTCTACGTATGTATTCATGTTTATAGATATATTTGTTTATACGAGGATTTAAAAAATGCAACGAGAAGAAAAACAATTGGATGCTGCTCTAGAGGCTATTATTATGAGAGTCAATGACTTGAAAACATCTATTGCATCAATGATATTTAAATTAGAACACGAGTACGAAACTTTAAATTGGCCAAATTTTCTTGATAATTTTGCTCTTATTTCTGGTCATGTAAGTAAACTTAGAAATTAGTTGAATGTAGATTAATTCTAAATATTATAAAAAATAATTCTTTTATAGTTGACCAGTTTATCTAAAATACTTAGTCATGACAAAGCTCCAAGTTTAAGAAATCTTACTGTTTTACCATTGCGCTTAAATCCTGAGAAAGATGAAGAATTACTTCGATTAACTGAAGGCAGAATTCCAACATTTGCTCATGATTCAGTACCTGATTATCTAAGAACTAAATTAGAACCTCAAGTGGAACAAAAAATGATGCAGCTAGAAGCCAAAGCAGCAAATTTAAATCATGAAGCTTCTCATGTAAGACAATTTTATATTTTTTATAGATGTAAAATGAAATTTATAATATTACATTTTTTTCATATGTAACGTACACGTATTTATAACAACGAAAATATTTTCATGACAAAATTTGTATACTTTCTTAGATAAGTAAACATAAATGTAATTTGTTCTATTTCTTTGTTAACGTGCTAACTAAACCACAACTAGGAATATAATGTAAGCTACCACCAGATAGCTTGTATTTTTTTAGTTCCATTGGCTTTGGACTGTGATAAAGATAAAAGCTTAATGTAAAGAAAAATTTATTAAATTTTACAAATATATTCTATTTAGATACATTTCATAATTCATTTATCTGTTACTCTTAACTCTGTTAATTATTTTTATTTAAAATTTGTCATATGCATTTGTAATATACAGTTCATTTAGCAAATGGAACACAGGATACATCACTGCCTAAATTTCATGTAGATTACGATGGGTTTCAGAAACAAGTAGCACAATATACTAAAGTGATTAGTCATGTTTGGGATATAGCAAATAAGGCACGGGAAGAATGGGAAAGTGAAGCTGGTTCTAGAGCAACACAAGCACAAACCAGTAGTGCAGCAGATACTCATGCACTTGTTGCTGCTGTTGGAATGGGAAAAGGATTAAAAGTAATAATTTTATATTTTCTAAAATAACAATATATTAATTCATTTTAGTTAAACAGATACTATAAATATTATTGTTCAATTATTTACAGTCTGACTCAGTTCCAATGGTCCAGTCAAATGTTAATCCTGTACCAAGTGGTATGATGGTAGGCAGACCTGCAAATCAACAACAGTCTGGAGGACAAGGACCTCTTGGAAATACACAAAGTAACTAAATTGTTCTAGGATCATCGATTAATGTTTTACAAAATTATATTAATTTCCAATTATTTTATTACAGTGGGACAAATGAACAAAGCTCCTAGTGCAATCAAAACAAATATTAAAGCTGCATCACAAATTCATCCATATGGAAGATAGGAGATATTAATATTTTTATTAAATGTGACAACATTATAACTGAGAAAGGTATACATATACGTGTGTATGATATTTATAGGTCTTATTTTATCACTGCAATTCTATTTAATTATACTTTTTTTTAATTTTTGTGCTATAATAGCATTAGATCGTGGGGATAATATTTTATTCATAACAGGAAAAATAGTTGCCTCTAAACCTTGTTCTTGTAACCAGCACAACCGATCTTGTAAGACTATTGATTCTGCTGGTGCTTGTAAAATTAATTGTAGACCAGTATAAATCTCTACTTCTTTTGATCTTTGACAATGATGTTTCCATAATTCTATCATATCATTTTGAATTATTTCATGGTAATTAATTTTTCCTTAAATACAAACAAAATCTTGTTATTACTTGCATAACAATTATAAAGCATATAATTATAAAACAAAATATTTTACCTTCTGTTTGTGGTATTACTTCATTGATTGGCTCCAAAGTATATCTCAATAATGTGTCCTTCACGTAATTTTCAATGCTAGAACACTGAGATCGTCTTGTAGCTTTTCGAACTCGTTTTTTTAAATAAAACTTATCTAAAATCAATTTCACCAAACTTTTTATATATATAATTTATGAAATAAAAATAAAATAAAAAAATATATACACATGTATTTACTTTGTTTTACATATAATTCAAGTACAGCTCTAGCAAGTACATGAAAAGCATGTGTATCATGTGAATCTTGAGACATATTAATCCATCTTTCAGCTGGCTCTTGACACGCTAATCGTAAAAATGGTTGTCTTAAAAATGTACTAGTATCTAAATTTGAATTAGCAATTGCTTCCTGAAGGCATTGTGACATTGGAAAATTATCAAAATATTGTATATTATTTGGTATTTCTTTTTCATTTTTGGATATAGAAAGTTTATGGTAACAACACGAAATCAAAATCAATAATTGTGCATTTTTCATATCACAAAATATTTTAGATACATATACACTTAAGTCTCCACAGGCGTGTAATCCAATAAAGCAAAGATTATCAATGTTTCCAAATTCAGAAAATACAAGAGATTCTATTATTTCTATAGAATGATATGATAGTTTACAAAACGCATATTTAACATGATTTACAGATGTTGGATACATTTTCTTTTGTCTATTGCGAGCTATATTTACATTTGTTTCATTCCCATCTAATCCAAGCACTTTATATCCATATAGATAATACAGTAATTGACAAACATATCCCTAGAAAAATTAATTATAATGTTTTAGTGTAATATCATATATTCCATTAACTTTTAATTTTTGTAAAACACTTGGTATTTTTGTAATAAAATAATGTTTTTTTACCAAACCACTTCCAAAATCAATGATAACATCTATCTTTTGTGTTTTACATTGTGTATGTATTAATTGTGCTAAATGCATTATTTCATGTTGTTTTTTGGGATTTAAACCTTTTATAAATTGTTGTGGCACTTCCAATCTTATTGAAGGATTTATGTCTAATAATTTATTAATATATTTACATTTTTCTATAAAGTTCTGAAGTGTCTTAGGCCATACAGGCTATAATATAAAAAAAAAAGAAAATTAAACTACTGTTGCGAGTTTTAAGATCTTTTAAATAATTCTTATAACAACAGTTATATAAACTTGCTTACCAATGTTTTGTTAACAACAAAGTTGTTAAGTTCTTCACTTGATAAAGATTGCAATACATCTAACCATTCTTTGGGAATAGCATCCAATGATCCTTTAACTAATATCTCAGTAACTGGATGGTTATAAATCCATTGTGTTTCATGAAATAAACATAATGCGTCTAAGAAATATTTATTTAGCAATTCTTTACTCTGATGACAAAACATCATAGGTGAACATAAATGAAAAATAAATAATTCTACATCTCTTTCCACATACATACAATTATAATTAATTTAGGAATTATACAAAGAATGATTTGAATTTATTATTCAAATCATTCTAACTTCAATGTTTTCACTTGAGCAAATCGTTGTTGATTGAAGCGCCTTCTAATGTTACTTTTAGGAAGCTTTTTTTAGACAAAACTATCTCACAAGACGCATATAATGAATATCTATAATTTATTGATTAAACATAAGTTCTTAATTATTTTTCTAATATTTTCTGTTTAAATTCATTTCGATAAAATTTTTGAAAATATAAATATTACATAAAATTTCTTTTTATACGATAGGAGCTATTGATCGTTGCAGAAATATAAGACTAAATCGGTAGAGAGGAAATATTTCATCAAAAAACAGAACAAATAATTATAGAAAAATATTAATATAATTATAACACATAATTTTTTGTATACATAAAATTATTGTAAATATATGATTACGTTTATACAAAACTACGTGTCTCGTTTCATCAATTTTACAATACAGTAACGATAAATGTTCTTTTTTTATTCTATAACAAAACAAAATCTTTCATTTCAGATTTACAAGATTTTACGCCGCCATTATTCCGACATCAACGCTAACGGCAATTATTAAAAGCTTTATTGATAAGATGATTATTCGGCGATTTCTACGCATGATAAATAATATGCGTGAGTAAATCAATTGACATTTTTGTCATTTTCTATTTTTATAGTGATGGTTCTAAAAATCTTGTTGCTTATAAATATGCCTTATAATCTGATCTTTCATTTGATAGCTCATTATTATCGGATTCTGCTTTAATTTGTTGGGAAAAATTATTTGTCTCGAACTTCTAACGATTGCCGCTTAGTGTCGCCCTAGGACTTTCGGAATTATTTCCCTCACAATTTTTGAATAGAATGTAAATACATACATTATATATATTGTTATAAATATTTTGAAAATAATAACAACAATTTTGAATTTAAAGTAATTATTCTATAATACTTATTTAGCTACTTCTGCTTCAGCTTCTTCTTCTTGATTAAAAATGATCCAATTTTCAATTTTTCTATGCAATAAAGCATCATTGCTTGGTCCAATAAGTGCACGACCAATTTTAATATTTTTTTGTCCTAATTGTAGATATTTTTCAGCAACTTCCATAATGTGTTCTTTAGTTACACATTTTAACTGTTCTCTGTGTGCTTGTATTTCGTCATTAGTAAGATTATGAGTGAATTTAAGCATACCGCGATTGCCCGGAGATACTGGAGCATCAACTTGTTGGAAGACTCCTAGTTTTGCTTCATCTATTTCTCTTTGGGACAATTTATAATTCTTAAGAAATTCATATGTTCTATCAAAAGTATCAAATGTTTGAGTAGAATTAGGATCTCGATAGGAATAGAATGTAAATATTCCTGCAGAAGTCAATGTAGCTCCACCACCATAAGCTCCACCTTTTTCTCGAATTTCAGGGTGCAAATAAATTGATGTAAGAAGTTTAGAGAGTACACGTAACATGGCATATTCTGGATTTGTATATGGTACTGTTAAAATAGCTTTTGAAGAATAATTAACTGTGTATGGCAAAACATAATGAATTGAACTTTCTTCAACATTATTATCATCAGCTGACGTAATAATATATGGCTTCTTTGCATTATCTTTTAATGATTCATAAAATGTACCGATCCTTTCTAAGATACTTTCTTTATGTTCACTTGATAAATTAATAGCAGATCTTAAATGTTCTTTATTTAAAACATGTTTAGCAATTTCCTTCATTTGATGCAATATTGGAGTTAAATCTTGAAGTTGTGCTATACTCTTCATTCTTCCTACATACTGCAATCCAGATAAATTTTCTTTAAGTTTAGCAACTGAAGAAACCAAGCTGTTAGCAGTACTCATTGCATATATATGCCCTTGATCAGCAATTCCATTCACTAAATGTGCTGCATTCATTTTAACTAATGTGTCAAATCTTTGAAGATCATCTAATTTTACATTATTAAATAATTCTGACCATAATTTCCACATATCATTCATGTTTCGATCTAAACAATAAGATTCTATCATAATACCTTCTTCATATTCCATGACATTACTTTTATGTTCAGCAACATGATTCATAAAATTTAAGCCACCAGTTTTTAACTGTATCATTTGATCGAAAGTTCTGTAATCATAATTTTTTGTACCCATCTTGGCAATAATATTGTTAAACAATGGTAGTAAATTTTTTAATTCCTGTGATAATTTCTGTGTATTAAGAATTCCACGATAATAAGAAATTCCATTAGTTGGTTGTACACTCACTTGCAATGGAACGCCAGAGATATTTAAATTTGTTAATTGATATCGTTCTACATCTTCTTTTAAGTCTTGTATTCTCAAAGTAGGAAGAACTTCTGCATCATCTTTTTTTTCCTGTTCAGCTAGTAACATCAATCCTTCCTTATAAACATTATCTAATTCTTCTTTAGATAGTTCCTTTAATTTTTTTGTTAACAATTCTTGTTCTGCAGCAGCTTTATCAGCATCATATCTCTCATTAGGTGACATTGTTAACGTTAATCTATGTTTGTTGTTTATTAAATAATTCTGCACTAAATTTTGTAAATATTGAGGATTCTCCTTCATTTCATTTATGAGCTTTTTAACTGCTTCATTGATTCTCAGTGATTGAATAATATCACCATTATGATTCCATAATGGTGTTACATTAAACAAAAGATGTAATCCAAAATTTGAAGTTTGATGTTTTATACTTAATTCGATACCATGTAGAATAGCCTCTACATGATCTTTTTCAAAACCTTCTGTAATGACTTTTTGCAAAGTTTCGTCAAAAATTTGTTCTACTTTAGAAAAATCTTCAAGCTTCACACCTTGTAGACTTACAACAAACATGGTATCTTTACACTGCGCATCATATCCAGTTATCGGACCGAAGCCTGTACTTATATTTGATTCTACTAAACTTTTGTAAAATGCTGAATTTGGACCTTTTAACAATAATTGCGACAATACATATATTTCAAATGTTCTTTGCACATCAGTTATATCATTACATAAGTGTCCTATTACAATAGAACCTTGCCTACTTGGATCTGCAATCATAGGATCTGGTCTACAGGAAATATGTTCATATTTAGGTTTATCCCATCGCTTTTCCGAAGGAACTTGTGATCCAGATGTATCAATCCTGTCTGATAAGAAAAGATAGCGATCATTGATGAACTTTAAATGCTCTTCAAGTGGAAAATTCCCATATGAATAAAATCGTGCATTAGAAGGATGATAATAAGTTGCATGAAAATTTAAGAGATCAGAATATTTTAAATTAGGAATAACAAGAGGGTCTCCTCCAGAAATGATTGCATATGTGTGACTTGGTAGGATTGAATTTAACAATCGTTCAGCCAATATAGCTTGATTTTCATTAAAGACTCCTTTCATTTCATTAAAAACTACTCCTTTAAAAATAATAGGAGTATTTTTGTCATTTACATCAGCATGTTCTAATCTCCATCCTTCTTGTCGAAAATCCAATTCTCTAAGATTAGGTTTAAAAACAGAATCCAAGTACACTGATTGCAAATTCCTGAAGTCTTTCAAATTTTGTGTTGAAAATGGATATATAGTATAGTCTGGACCAGTCATGGCATTCATGAAAGTAGCTAAAGATCTTCTAAGCATTTTAAAAAATGGATCTCTACAAGGGTATCTTTCGCTGCCACATAGAGTTGTATGTTCTAGTATATGTGGTAGACCAGTAGAATCCATAGGTGTCGTGCGAAATCCAATAGAAAATACATTGTTACTGTCATCTCTGGCTAAGTGTACATATTGTGCTCCTGTAGATAAATGAGTCAACCTTACTGCAGTAAGATACATTTCATCTATTCTTGCAACTTCATCTATTATAAAACCATGTAGGACAGTTCCTTTCTTGAATTTATCAGATGGGTAATGTATTACATCTCTATTATAATTTATTGTTTCATATTTTACATTTGCAGAGTAAAAACGTTTTAAACGTTGCAAGAAGTTCTGATGTTGTGAATAGGTTTGACGTGAAAATTTTAATATATTTAACATTTTATTTGATGTTGAAAATATTATTACTGAAAAAATCAATCAGCTGAAAAAATAAATTAATTATATCAATGAAAAATAATATTAATGTCATGTTCACAGATTTGTACAATTAACCAAATTTATATCGTTAATCAAAATAAACATACGTAATCATTAATCTGTTAATAATAAATAATAAAATGAATTAATGAAAAATAACAAAATTCATAAGTATTCCACTTTAATTATTTTGAATTAAACAGAAATGTACTTTACAAGATTTCTACAATACGCTTCGCAGTCTTATTAAAGAACGTTTACTGGAATAAATGTTAACGATAGGTACAATTTGTACAAATTGTACAAATCCTGATGCAATAAAATGATTATTAACGACACGTTATAAGAAATTTTACCTCGATTAATAAGATTTCGTAAATACAAATTTATTCTTTCACGTTTCCTTATCGTCCTAAATAAAACAATTTTACATATAATTTTAAACAATCAAATATTGTCGTCTTTTTATCCATTCACCTTTTTCAAATCAGATTGAAAGTAAGCGGTCGATCCAGAATTTTACCGAATTTGCAGACGATTTTAACCGAACATTGAAATAATAATCATTAGAGTGTTATCCAGAATAAAAATTCGTAGTTTGCTGACTAGTTGCGCCTTTACGATACAATCGTAATCTGTTCGTAATCCAGAAATATCATACCATGGACAAATCTTTAGATTTAATTTTCCATTTTCATTTGTAGCGATACGAAATAAGTCGAACTTTTTTTTACTCTTATCGAGTTGCATGTTTATTAATTAATATAGCGAGAAACGAAAAAAGAAAAATTAAAAAAAGACGTTAGGGAGAGAGAAAAGCCATTGGCTGTTCGCGAAATCGTCGGTTGAAAATTAGCGACAACGTTTCGTTCGACTGGACCAATCGCGTGTCGGAAACGTTAAGATATCAGGGCGCCGTGTCGCGGAGGCGCTAAGAAATTTCTTTCTTCTCTCGAATGCGTACGTGTACCGCGCCGAGTGAAAGATGCAAGTTCTATGACGATCGAAAGAACGCGCAAAGTGCTATCGGTCTGACTTCCGTGGCCAATACAGAGAGCGAGACCGTCAACCGATTGTCGTCACACCGTGTTTGAGGTCCGACATGGGCCGCGGATGAGTGCTATCAACCGTGACCGATTTATGCCGGGACGATCGGCGTTAAAGTGTCGCGCGTTGTAGTTATGACGGTGAAGCGCACTCGATCATATTGCAAGCGCTTCGGCGAATTGTCGGTACGCGCGAGTGGAGGCTCTCGAATGGCGCCCACGCAGGACGTATACCGGAGAGTGCGATGCTAACAAGTAGTAATAGTAGTAGTAGTAGTAGTAGTAGAAGTCCAGCTGACTCTGACAAAATGGTAGGGCCCTCTCTATCGGCGGGAGGTTATAGATTCGTACGTGCTACATAATCCGGTACCGTCGCGGTTAGGGTACGATGAGTACTGATAATCATGATCAGTCCAAGCCCAAACCACCACCACCACCATCGTCATCGGCATCGGCATCGGTATCGGCAGCAGCAGCAGCAGCGGCGGCAACATTACCACCACCACCGCCACCACCACCGCTACCACCTCCACCTGCGATACCGCCATCGCCATCACCACTACCACCATCGTCTACGCGGAACAACGTCCCCGTCGACGAGTACGCTTTCGACGGCACGCGCATCAAGAAAGAACAAAGTGACATTTGTCTCGAGAACGGCGACGGCGCCGGTGCCAGCAACGTCAGTGGAGGCGGCGGTGGTGGCAACGGTGGTGGCAGCGGTGCTGGAGGAAACGGTGGAATCACAAAAGCCGGTATCAACGACAACAAGAGACCGCCGGCCACCCCCGCTCCCATTGCCGGTAGGCTCTCCAACGGCTTCCACGAAGGCGACCTACTTCAGGACATCATCGCGGCCAAGTTCACGACCCTGGCGAATCACGGCTCCACCGGCAAGAACGACAAGATTCGTCTGATGATTGAGGACAGCGTCAGGTTTATACTCTCGACCTTCATTTCATCCTTATTTATTTCCTCTAATCACAACATTTCTTTTCTTTTTTCACACACCTGTTTTATTCTTTCTTTTTTCGATTAATTCAGAATTCGCTAAGTCGAAGGCTACGACTCCTGATCGGAATACAGAATTGTCTTTTATAAGTGTTCGTAATTAATTGATGTATACGGGACGCAACCCAGACGCAATCCAGTCGTTTCGTGCAAATCGACAAGTGCTTTATGAGATTATTCGATATAGTCAAATCTACTGATATCACTGTTCTCGGATTGTATTTTTTCTTACATTGTATATTTTGCCGCAGTTCTATACCTCAACGGAATTGTACCTCTTATTTATAATGGATTCTTGCTCGGAAATAATTCGCGAATGTATAGAGTTGTTACTCGATATATATTTATATTTTATTGACGATGTTCTCTTTTAATAGTTTATTACAATAGTCGTTTGAAATATTTTCGAGTTGGATCGAGTAATCGATATCGTAATTACTTCTGAAGTTAACTTCGAGTTCTTTCGAATTGTATTTTTGGCGCTTCTATTTTAACGAAAAAAAGAAACAATTAGCATATTCATAAAAGAATGTGCACATTTCGCGTTCAGCACAATTTCTTGATGATTAATTGTTGTCGCATGTTCTTTCGGCGTCGATCTTTACGATTTGTTAATATAAATAAACCCCTTTCTCATCGATTTTTATCGCGAAAGATTTATTAGGGATTAAAATGTCACGTAATAATATATTTAAAATTCTTTATAATTTAGTTGTTTCATAAGCGATTTCATTTATTAATAATTTTATTAATAATGTATAGATTCTTTGTTTAAATACATGATATATAATGACGTCTTGTATGTTTGCAACAGTGAAGAATCAAAATCACGAGTTCAGGAAATATTTTCCCAAGTTGAGCAACTTAAAATAGAGGAAAAATTGTTGCTGTACCTGAAGCTTCCATTGTCATTGAACAATACTGGAGGAACTGTTGATCCATTGAGGCAGCCATTAAATCCATTAGGAAATCGTTATGAAATTCATCAGACTATTATGTGGATTAAAACACATTTGGAAGAGGATCCTGAAGTTTCCTTACCGAAACAAGAGGTCTATGAAGAATATAAGTATGTTTAAAATAAATGAATCGTTATTTTCAATGATCAGTTTTGGTTTCTAGAAAAGAAATTCACATAAATAAATTGTTATCTTTATGTAATATCTATTTACAGCATGTATTGTATAAGGAATTCTATGAAACCACTGTCAACTGCAGATTTTGGAAAAGTTATGAAACAAGTCTATCCACGGGTACGTCCTCGAAGACTAGGCACAAGAGGCAATTCTCGTTATTGCTATGCAGGAATGCGCAAGAGAGTTAAATTGGAAGCTCCGACGCTGCCTAACATATCTGGAAATCAAACTGTGAGGCACATCTAATAAATTTTTCTGATATTTTATCTTGTATTTTCCATAACGTGTGTATGATTGTAAAAAGGATCTTTCGTATGTCGAGAAATAATACAACATAGTAGTGATTGTATCATCTATTTCATATTTCTAGGAGGATGGTACAGAAGAAAATATTACCGAAGAAATGTTAGGTGCTGCTTCTACATTGATTAGGGAATGGGCAGAAAGTGTGTTAGGTTTTAAATTTCCAACTTTGAGTGCCTTAGCACGTCATCTTGTGGATAATCTTTGTGTCGATACGCGATCTCTAGCTGCTGTGTGCATTTTATGCGCTTCCAGGGAACCTGATACTTCATCTAACGAAGGTATATCAAATAAAATATAATGTGACGTGTCGTGATGCTACTAAAGTCAATAAATATTTGTTGATAGAGTCAACGACTGGTTTGTCAGTTACATCAATATCTGGAAAACCAGGAAAATTAAGAGAAGCACAAATACAATTACAACGTAAGCTACAACAACGAGAGCATATAAAAGATCAAAAGCATAGGCATATTGACAATGTTACACAGGTATGGTATTAAAATATCTGATATTAGACATTTCGTGCAATAGAATATAAATCTAAACGAGTACAAATATAATTTCAGAATCAGAATAAAGAAAAGATTATTGATAATAAAGCAGGAGTAAACAAAGGAAGTAAGAAAGTTAAGACCAATCAGTTGCCTCAGGGTACAAATATGCCAGCTGGACAATATGTGTTAAACAAACACAATTTACCTGCCACTGTAACAGTTCGGCAAAAAAAGGTTCTTAAAGCTAGCAGTCAACCCTGCAACAACGTTTCTCCGGAATCCAACTGTGATAATATAGTGGTACAATCGATCGAAGATGTTCAGAATAATAGCAGCACTAGAGTAGTAACGACCAATTGCGTGAATTCAAAGCGAGACGTTAAACCTAAAAATTCCAGAAAGCGTGCCAATCTTAATGTACCAAATCAACCATCGGAATCCAGTCCTGAGAAGCAAACAAAACTTACAGAACAACAGGTACATGAAAATGTAGAGCATTCCAGTATGTTGTTACCTAGGCTCTCATCTGTACAACGTGCGGGGAAAATATCAGTGATATTAGCTAGTAACCTGAAGCCTACCAAGTGTAAAGCCACAGAGGCTGTTAGTAATCAGCCTGCCAAAAACTGTGATATTGAATTGCCAACATGTTCCAAAAATTCCATCAAAATAAATGGTTGCCCCAGTAGTTTCGATTCTAATGGAAATAGAACTGAAACATCGACTCTTTTAACCAAGGATCAACTACGATTGTTGCAAGAAAATTCAAACCTCATAAGTAAGAATGATAAGCTCTGTTCTCTTGATGCGGATGCTTTGGATGATTATTTAAACGGGGGTAATAATTCTCAAGAACAAGAAGAGGAATTGTTGCAGTATTTTCAACAGAATAGTTCGTCTAGTTCAGATGTAGAGGCAAATGCCATTACTGGGGACACAGAACAAATATCAAGATCCGATAAAGTGTCTCAATTGAGATTAATATTAGAACAAAATCTAAAAGCTGGTACCGAGCATCCACCGATTGACATAGTATCCGCTACCATAGTCAGGCAGAATACAGTTAGTGAAAAACAGGAGGTTACTCAAACGCATAATTTGATACTTCCAACATTGTTAAATCATTCGAATCAAACTAATACAAGACGCAGGGTTAGTTTTGAAACTAATGTCGTTGAACATGTACAAGATTCCAATGTTGTTACGAATACCGTACCTCAAAGCCCAAACACGCGTCGTAGAATATTTAATTTCACACCAATATCGCCTGGTCCACATTCACCTATCAATGGTCGTGCTTCCAAATCCAATTCCGCAAACGCAAGTCCTTTCGTTTCACCAAGAAATACGCCAGTGCCTCGGTCACGGAGTAATCTACAAGGTGGCAGCTTTAGATCTCGAGCGAGTCAGAAGTCTTTGTCGCGTTCCATATCATGCAGCATGCCGTATACTGGAAAAAACGATACGTTTGTAGTACCTACCAGTGGTCCTGAATTAGTGCGACAAGTATCGATGCCACAGTCACCTCTTACTTGTACAAAGTCATCCGAAGTACAGGTTGGTGGTAGTGCGACGCACATTGCTATAACATCGAAGCAAGAAAGTCAAGGATCACAATGCCCTCCATTTTTAGCATCGGATTTAGCACCGCAAAAGCAACTGCTTATTAATTATCCAAGTCAGGAAAATTTACAAGAAATTAAGAACGTGTATCAAAGACCACAACCAACGGATCAGGAGATCAGTGAATTGTTGCTTGGCAATAAACAATTTACCACCGAACAGCTTTTTTGTAGATCGCAATCTGTTCCTTTACATCGTATGGTAAATCCTGCGTTAATGTCTCCTATTTCAACACAGCAGTGTCTCTCAAGTTTTCAAAGTCATAGTTTTAATCCATCTACAAGCAGTTCAATAGCTCCTACTCCTGTACCTAGTGAATTCAATGATTTTGGTTCTATAGGTCAACCAGAAGGGACTTCTTATTTATTAAACGACGTCGATCCAAACTTTATATCGGATGACCAACAATTTTTGATGAACGATAAAGAGATTACATCTGAAAATATAACAAATATTCTCAATATTCTGAGTGAAGAGGGATCACAAAGTTTACAGATTCTTCCGGAACAATCTGGAGAAGAAGATTTGATAGATAATAATGGGATAGTTTTAGATACTTTACCAAATTCAAATATAAATTTGTCAGAAGAAGATATGCTGGATCCTTCGAATGTTCTTGATAGTTCAGTCAGTGGGGCATTGCAGAAGATTATACAATCTCGTTCTTATCCAAACACACCTCTTCCTGCACCAGTATCGACATATACACCATCTTATGCAGAAGATAGTAATGGTTCAAGATCATATCCTTCAACACCTCTGCATACAGTACAGTCTCAGGAAGTTTATCAAGAGTCAAACGAACCAATGCTCTCCAGTCCTACACTTAATTCTTTGAATTTACACGGAGATACAACGAGTATCGCTACATCGGATAATGGCTGTAGGAATGTTGCAGATTTACTCGAGACCACTTTCCTTGGAGAGCCCGATGGAGAAGCCGATGATCTGGATCCTCTTAGCAATTTTGATGGATTGCAAGATGTTGATCCATTGACTCCTTTATTCAATGAAGTGACAGAGCCTAATCGTTGAGAAAGGTCTATTTTGACAGAGGTAACTCAGATATTGCATTCTTTATAGAAATTTATTCAATATTTTTTTATGTAGTCGCATGTTTTTCAATTATATCATATATAGTACTTTGTATAATAATAGATACATATATTATTGTGCAAAGTACATATCATCACAAGGAAGAATTAATGAATTTAAGTTCATCCATAGTGTCACAGACGTCAATGTATTTATGTTCAACTTTCAGCAATGAAAATACTACGTTGAAATTTTTAACTATACTTGCTTTTAGGCTACTATTTTCTGATCAATTTTAATTACATTTTTATCTTCGCATTAGCTCATATATCTTCTATGCTATAAATATTGTCAATGATTGCAATAGATTATAATTAGTGCAAGTAAATAACTCTAATATTTATAAATTTATTGTCATAGTTTAATTAAATAAAATAAAAATTAATGAACTTACTCATTGATACAAAAGAAAAGTTCAAAATAGATGATCGAACAGTTTAGTAGTAGTAGCCCATTTTTGTAATATTCGATGTTACAAATTTTTGGCTGATTATGGGAACATAGGATGTTCTTCTAATTTTTATGGAATAACAAAGCTCATAACTGCCATATTTTTTAAACTTCCATTATTTAAATTGCTATCTAATTACGCTGTAATTGCTATATAATTAATAAATACGACGGTACTGTGACACGAATTCTAAACTTTTTATAGTGTTTTTCTGACTGCCGACTGTCAAAACATTAAGATAATATATTAAGATTTTAGAATCTTTTGATGCAAAATTAAAATTATAATGATGTTAAAAGAATGACAATGAAATTGCTCAGCTGAGAGTATTTCTATCTTATATCATCTTAGATATGAGAGAGACAAAAAGTTGATTTTATACAAATACTTTAATATTCGTCGTTTTGAAGCGCTTGTTTCTAAGTCATTTAAGAACATGTTAATGTGACTCTGTTATTTAACCACTCTATGAAATATTAGCAATCAACTGTTAGGCATTGGTATTGTGCGGTATTGAGCCCAGTATATAATAGAACGTACTTTGTAATCCTATAATTGATTAGTAACTACATTTTGTAATAAAGTATACAGTCTTAGTTGATCTTTTTATTACTTATCAAATTCAAACTATCAGGTGGTGTTTAAATCCTATAGAAAACAGTGTTTTAGAGCCCCTTGCATACTTTGGTATTATACCACATTTTATATCAGTTAAAACAACACAAGCTATTGCTACAGTAGATCTTCTTTCTCTTCTTTTTTTTTGTTTACTAATTAACAAATTTTAAAAATGATTCCACGAGAATACACATTAGATTATATATATATATATATTCTTTTTTCGTTTTTATTCAAATAGAGTATTTGAATCAATATTTATCAATAATTGTTAAAATTCTTTAATTCTTTTATCTATATTTTATGAGATGAATTAGCAGCTGTGGTCGATAGTTTTATCACTTGAACTTATGACACATGTGAAATTTTTAATCTACGTTTTACAACATAGAATAACATTATACGTATATAAAAATGCGGTAATCGCGATTTATTCACGCATTAACTTACGTATAAAGTATTATATGAAGTGTTACGTAGCTAAATACGAAATTTTATATAGTTAACATTATATAATTAATCGATTGATATGATTTTTGTAAAATTTTATTTGCGAAAAGTTTTATTGATACAAATGGTATAAAGGAAGTTAAATAAAGATTCTTAGCGCTGGTAGAAAAGGAGCATGAAAGAATCTTCCGTGGCAAGCACACTTTCTATCACTTTGTCCTTTAAACAACGTGATCATTCTCAATTATTAGTTATGATAACGAGTAAAGGAAAAAATAAAAATCTAATAAATAGAAAGTATCGCAGTTTTATTTTAGAATCGAGAAAAATTCTTCATCAAATATTATGCGATATGAAGAATTAAATGCCAGGAAAAAAATAGAAAGTTTGTAAGCTAGAGGAGAGCAAGGATAATACGCAATATCAATGAAATTGAATAAGCTTATTCTTTTTTTTTTTTCTTAATAAAAATCGTTTCTCTTCGATCGTTTTTTAATGCAAACGTTCAAAATGTTTAATTTTAATAATGGGTTATTTATAATGTTCATTCAATTTAGATTTCTTTATGGAATTTTGCGAAGAAATACCTAATTGTTTTCAGATCACGAATTTTGCAAGTCGATCACGAATAAATTTGATTCGATCGTGTTTGCAATAACAACTGCGAATTATGCGGAAAACGTTTTTTAAAGAAAAGAATTGGACGATTAGTCAAGCGTATTAAAAAATTGATTAACTATTCAATTACGATGTTTTACTGCGTATTGCGAGATCGTCGTAAAGTTATTATTGTACAAATATAAAACTGATTATAATCAAGTAGTGTGTGTGTGATACGAAGGGAAAGAAAAAAAAGATTTAGTAATTAACGAATAAATCGTGATAGGATCGTTTCGAGAAGAAAATAAAAAAAATAAACCGGATTTATTCGCAAACGTAATACTACGAATATTCTTGTGTGAAAAAGTATTTAACACAAATTCGACCAATTCTCGAAAATCTTGCGAATTTCTATGTGAAAAATTGCTACACTTGTAATTATAAGTAAGGAACACGTATTATGATATTACTTGTTACACGCACAAAAACGATTTAGGTAGAAGTTATTCAATATAATCGTATAATCAGGGTTTGACCGTACTGTTGTGCTTTTTCTATTTATCTAGATACAAGTTAAAATTATATATACATATATTTCGACAATTCTATTTTACGCTCTTGCGATTCAAATTTCCTTCGTAGTTTAACTACGATTCATACTAATGCATACGTACTAATTTGACCGATATGGAAGTTTTGAAACTTACATAAGAGAGACTACATGTGAAAAATGAAAGATAACATCGTCGAAGTCGGTTGATACCAAAAAATACTTGTATCTAGATATATTAACAGCACTATTTTATTTGCAACTGAAAATTAACACACACACACACATACACGAAAACCAAAGCGCGTGTACGCGTTTGTGCAAATGTGTTTAATATAAGAACACTCAATAGACACAATTATATTTAAAAGAAGGACGATCTTGTCCGAAGCAAAAGTATTTCAATTCATTTGAAAAAACTGCCACAAAATTATTCAATGCAATAAGATTACGGCTTTTTCTGAAAGTAATAAATCAAGAATGTGATTGTATAGCGTGACAAGATCGTTGTTATCTCAAGATAATATAACTAATTTACGTCTTGTAACGTCACATTGTATTCCTTTTCTCCTTCGATAGTTTGTCCATTTAACGATCTAAATTGATCTCACGACTAAGTTGACTAAATCTTTTGATTCATTTTTATTTAAACGAGATTTTATCGTTTTGTCGAAAATAATCCGTTGAAACAATGTTTTACGATAGATTAATATTTTTGCCGCTTAATATCATCGTATGGTCATAGTTTTTGTAAGAATATTCAGTGTTTATTTGTTCTTTTTTTAAATTTAAAGTTATTCGCAAATTTCGAAGGAGAAAAAATGGCTCCATCGGGAGAAAAAAAAGTTATTACTTAGATATCAATAGTATTGCATGGGGTAGATCAGTGAAATATACAACATATACATATATCAGAGAATCGTAGAATGCAATAAAATTTTTCAGATGATTTTTGATCGATGTACACATAAAGCCAGACACGCATATAAATCCAAATCCAATCAGTTATTAGATCTTCAAAGAATACTTGCAGTCACTGATTATTTGTTGTTAAGTAATATGTAATTGAATTTTGCGCGGATAATATTAAAGAAACACGCTGGTATGAAGAGAAGGGATATGTTGCATTGAAATGAAAGAATAAGAGAGACAGAGGGGGGGGGGGGGGGGAAAGGGAAGAAGAATAGTATGACAAAACTCGATGTGTTTATGTTTACTGACATACATATAAATGTACCGTTGACATTGTTATCTTGCCAGGAGTGATCTATCTGCGTTCTTGCGACAATCGCATTATTTTCACATCAAGATAAATCTAATGATATCGTATAAAAATGATCGCGCAGATGAAACGATCTTCAAAAAATCGGCTTCCTCGATTTCAAGAAGATTCTTTCATTCATTTATATATATATAAAAAAAAAAAAGAAAAAAGAAGAAGAAGAAATTTCCTTGATCTTTTGTACCGTCGAATGCCAAGCGAATAAAATCAAGCAATCGGAAAGCGGTCTTCCGATTGCGTGAGCAAGTATCGCTGGTGGTTCGCTTTTCTTTGTAAATAAAAACTCTTTTTTTTAGAAAACGTTATAAACAAACAAAATCATGATAATGTGTTTACCCCTTTACTCCTATCAAGTAGATGAAATGATGACGAATATGATTCGACGTTTTTCAAAGTTATTCGTTACATCGATTGAATGTAATAATATCATGAAAGAAAGAAATGAATTTATTTATGAAAAAAAAAGCGAAAAAAAAAACAAAAAAAAGAAGATAGAAGAATACGTAGTTTCTTGTGTGGCTTATGAACAGGACCATATCCTAATACCAAATCATTCATTATAAATTTATACGTAATTGCTTTCTTTTATGTCAACTTAGATGCAATGACGGAATTGAATCTTTGTTTTCCTTTGAGAGATCCTTTACACGTAATCATTAAATAATTTATGTTGTCAAATAAATGAATTGCAATCTAACAGATGAACAAAATTATTGCGAAGTGGCTGCTTTTGTGAAAGATCATTGTGATTAACGATATAAATCTTTTTTTTTGATATTTTATTAATTAAGCTATATATCAAGTGATTACGTTTCTTTTTCTTAATGATTTTAAATTCAAATAATCAATCAGAGAATTTAGAATGGAAAAAACAATAGTATGACGTTTAACCTTTTATATCGAAAATATTTTTAAAAATTTGTTCTGTTTCTAAGAAACTTGAGCAATTTTATACTGTACCCTAAGAAACTAGGTGATTAACAATATTTATAGTTAATCATCTTCACATCTATGAGTTAGTAAACTGTGATATTTGTGTGAGTGCTTACATATATGTTATTTTGTGTACACATTTATTGTAAATAGCCCTTAATCTATCAGATTTATATTATTTTATTCCACAGTATGTTTGCTCATGCGTGAATGCAGCGTACTTTAAACGAAGCAACTGTAATGACATAGTTGCAACAAATTGCAATCCAAGTAATTTTCTCAAAATAGTCTTTTCGTTCCATAATATTAATATAACGTTGAATTATATAGAAATCGTTATGTAATTGCTCATTACGTTTTCGTGTGATGGTAAACATTAAAATTTGTCAAATATAACTTTGTTACGATTTATTAAAAATCAGAGTAGATCTTTATAAAAGATCTGCTAAACTATTTCTGGAACGAATAGGCTCCAGCAATATAATTATATAATTTGCACAATGTGACAGTGTATTAGATATAGAACTTAGGCAAGATTATAAATCTGTAACATTCACATATATACTGTAGTGTCAGAGAATAGGTAGGAGAATATACAAAATACAAGATATACAAATATATATATATATATATATATATATATATATATATATATATAAATAATTTTGTATAATTTATATCTATACGATGGTAAATAAAATGTTAACATTGTATGGCCTAAATATTATTCGTTTCTGTTTGTAAATATAGGTAAGTACATTATGTTCGATATTAATATTACTATTTAGAGAGATATCTTCGAATGAAGTGTGTGTATGCAAAGTGCAGTAACATTAAAAATTAAATATTATAGTAAAATTGATTTTATATCTCTGACATAGTGTTCTAAAAGTACATTCCTTTTATTGTATTAAAGATAATACAAGACACAGTAATAACTTGACAAAAGCTAATGCTTACATTATTAAATCTGATCAAGTTATTGTGTAGATAGACTGAAAGTGGTGAATACACCACATTTATGATAACATAAAAAAGTAGCTATAAATTTCAAATAATACAGCTTCCTATGTTATCAATCATTATGCACCACAATACGCTGTGATTATATGTAATACAATAATTAATATTAGTTATTAGCAATGTAATTAATAAAAGTATAAAATTGACCTTATAATTGGTTCGATATTTTTTTGTAATTATATGTAAGAATATTGATTCATAAAAGTATATTTGGAAAGATCAGTTTAGTTGCTTTTTTGATATATCAATAATTAAATTTTACTTCATTTTTTATTTTATTTACCAATTATAAAGTCTAAAGAATCAGCATGAATTAAGCGTAATAGAAACCGAAAGAAGCAAGAAAAAGAACCTAACAGAAGATGCATGGAAAAGATGCTGTAACGTTGTAAAAGAAATATAAGCAGATGTGATTATTAATTTGATATTGATTTAAAATTTAACTCCATTTTAAATTCGTTTAAACCTATTTAACGAAACCGAAAATAGGAATTATATCCACGGGATAATATGGTACATTGCGTAGATCATTTCAATTTAGATAACAAATTATACTTTAGAATATTACTAATTACATCTTATTAGGTACATCTAAAATTCCCTTATTTGTCGTATTAGGTACATTCTTATTAGGTACATCTATAATTGTTGCTTTCTTATTTGAAGTTTCAGTTCTAATTTTTTTTCCATTCAGTATTGCTTTTATTTCATCAGAATCCAATACTTCGTATTCAATTAAAGCATCTCCCAATTGTTTATGTTCCTTAGAATGTATTTTCAATATGTTCTTAGCACGTTCATATGATTCCTAAAATATATTATCAATATATGTATCAGTAAATAAATAAGATAGTCCATTTACAGTGAAAGGAAAAAAATAAGATTTTGGTTCATACTCACCTGTAAAAGTCTTTTTACTTCGTTATCAATCATTTCTGTAGTACTAGGAGCATAGTCAGAATTCTTTTTTGAATCATACAACCTTACTCCAACTTTATCAGACATTCCATAATTTTTTACCATAGTTTCTGCTATCATTGTAGCATTCTATAAAAACAATATATACTCTTTAGCAAAATTCGAATAATATTACCATATGTAATTGCAATATGAATGTATAAATCAAATTACGTACTTCAAAATCTGAAGCTGCTCCTGTTGTAATTTTATCAGGTCCAAAAATTAACTCCTCGGCTGCACGTCCACCCATCAAACAATCCATTTTAGCTAGTAGATGCGACTTAGTTACAAGGTAATTATCTTTTTCAGGAATATATGAAGTCTATGATATAAAAAGTATAATGTATTATATGTGCATTACTCGTCATCATTTAAAACGAGATTATATAAAATAAAATTTATATATTACATGTCCTAAAGAAGGTCCTCGTGGAATAATCGTAACTTTATGGAGTGGATCTGCATCTTTTGTATATAATCCAACTAATGCATGACCTGCTTCATGATATGCCGTAATACGATTGGTTTCTTCATCAGGAATTTTAGATTTTCCTTCTGGACCCATAAGAACTTTATCTTTTGCATATTCTAGATGTTTCATAGTTACATAATCCGAATTAAACATTGCCGCTTGTAAAGCAGCTTGATTAACCTGTTACAAATATAAGATCAAAATTGGACTAGCATTGCGACTAAGAGAATTTTTTACAAACTCATTGCAAGGTGAATGCAATCTTAAAATATAAGAGATCAGATAATAATCTACAATTACGAAAAATAATAGATTATTCTAGATACCATATTTTCTAAATCTGCTCCAGTAAAACCAGTCGTGCCTCTTGCTAAATAATCTACGTCAATATCACGAGTCATAATTCTTCCTAAATATAATTCTAAGATTTCCTTACGTCCCGTATAATCTGGTATTCGAACATTAACTTCTACGTCAAAACGACCAGGTCTCAATAATGCTTTGTCTAGATCATCTCGTCTATTTGTAGCACCTAGCACAATAACTCCTTCGTTTCGGTGAAATCTAAAGTTATAAAAAGTAACAAGGTCACATTTTACATTATTTAAATATAACGTTAAGTATACAATCATTTACAAAGAAGTAGTGAGGAATTTACCCATCCATTTCTGAAAGTAACTGATTAATAGTTTGATTTGCATATGGATGCAGAACTGAAGGTGTTCTTGTAGCACCTATAGAATCAATTTCATCTATAAAAATCACACATGGTGCTTTTTCTTTTGCTGTTTCTGTAAAGATACGATAAATTAAAACGTTGTTATTAGGACACTGCAACTGTTATTTAAAAATACTATTTCTTGGATAAATAACATACTGAATAAATCTCTCACTCTACGTGCACCTTGCCCTACTAAAATTTCATCAAATTCTGGTCCTGCTGCATGGAAAAATGGTACTCCTGCTTCGCCAGCTACTGCACGAGCTAATATTGTTTTTCCAGTACCAGGTTGACCTACTAATAACACACCTTTTGGTAATTTTGCTCCTAATGCAGTAAATCTTTCTGGATCTCTAAGAAATTCCACTATATCTTTTAATTCTTGCTTAGCTTCTTCGACCTACAAATTTAAATGAGAAATAATCGTGAATAAAATAGTAAAACCAATTTAAAAAAATACGAATGAATAATTTTTTATAAATAATGTTGCAATGTCTCACTCCTTTCACATCATCGAATGTAAAATGAATATCTTCTGGGTCAATTTCACTTTTATTAGTGAATGAAAATCTGAATACATTTCCAACGTTGGCAACTGTGTGAAATTAATACAATAAATTGCATTAAACATTTTTGTTGGAATTATACTTTAAAAATTAAACTTTCTATGTATAAATTTCAAATTTATATTATTACAAACAATTAAAGATAGTATAATCTATTATACATACATGGAAAGCACATGGTAAGGATCAACAATGCTATTGCTAGCCAATTTATAAATCTTAGCCATCCTTTGCGACTCTTCACTTTAGCTTGTAAACCGAGAGCATATCCCTCTGCAAACGCAACTTTGGACTTTTTTGTTTCATCTGTAGAATTATTCATATTGGCAAATATTTTTTTCATTAATTCTATATCTTGTGGTTTAAGTTCACTAGGAAACGTTGTTTTATGAGAATCCTAAATAAATCAAGTAAATACCTTTACTTTTAGTAATTTTAATAAAATATTTAATAATATATAAGTAATATGATATTATACCGATGCTAGACCAAATGAATCGAACCATTCTTTCAATCTAGTGAACACTGAAGGATTTCTTTTGTATATCACCTTTATATCACGTTCCGTTTTAAAAGAACGTACTTGTACATTATAATTTGATAATGTTCTGTTACATAAATTATGAAATAGTTTATACTGTTGTTTAGATGATAAATATATTGCAGGTAAGATTATAGATTCTGTAAGTTGTGAACATGGAAAATTTTGTTTATTTTCAGTAAAATTTGTTCCAGATATATAAGATGCATTCCATTTAGAATTTATTTTTAAAGATTTCCTAGACGTTCTAAGAAAAATACTATCCAATATAAGCCATGCATTATCTTTCTTTGTTCCGCATATATTTGCTATATTGTGGACATTTAATTTGAGAATTGGCAGATCTATACAATTTTTTGCTACCTATAAATATATAAAAGGTTAGAAAAAAATAATATTCTGATATTAATAAGGCTGAAATCATCAGCTTGAAGGATATAAAAACTATAATAAATTAATATCTTTAAAAAATTACCTCGGAGAAACTGTCCTGGCAAAGATCTTCATTCTTATGAATAGGTTTGCTTTTTTTGTCATCCTTTACTACAAATGATATAGATCTAGGATTAATGCTTGATGTTAATTGTGTCAGATGGTACAGCACCTATATAAATTATTTATTAAAGAATATATATGTCACATTAATCTTATTTAGATATATACTAAATATTATAGAATTTGTATGTACATTCCGTTTAAGTAAAATAGTATACAAAGTGATTTTTAAAATAATAAATTTCTTTTATTCAATCTTTATTGTTTGCTATAATAATTGAGAATTCCTATAAACATAATAATACTATAAAATAACTCTTTAGCCCAATAAAAAACATAAATATTTTGTAGTATCTTAAAGACAATTTTTTATAAGTTAGGTTATAATGTAATATACGTATAACGACATTGAAAAAAAGTAAACATTTTGAACATTCAATGTTAATTTTTTACGCTGTTTTTTTCTATAGAATACAATGAAAACAAGAAAAAACGAAATAGTAAATAAAAAACCATATCGTTCGAATCAAAAATACAAACCTGATTATGTGACTGAAGAGAGATCATTTCCGATTATCTGTTTCTTCAGGAGGCGAAATAATAGAATACACTAAAATTTATATGGTTGACGTAAACGATAGAAACAGATTAACGAGAAGCATAAATTTAATTACGAAAGGATGATAGACACATATGAAACCGTGCAATATCAAATAAACTGAAAAAGATCATGGCTTCATTTGATGATGTGAGAATAACGGAAATGAGTGTCTGTAGACTAAATTTCCGTACAGTTTCAAATTCACTTGCAATGATTCGATGTGAATGGTGTATTTTTCTTTCTTTTGTACGACTATTCTGTGAATTTTACTTTTTACTTTTCGATGTAAACGATGAAAAAAGATGATAAGTGGGGGGGATGAAACGAAGCTATCAATTCCTCGATCGAGATTTTTCGAGAGTTGAAAACAACGATAAACCCCGATTTTCTCTCTCTCTCTTTCTCTCTCTCTCAAAATCTTCATCATTTAATACGTATAATTTATATTATATAAATATAATTATCAATTTATATATATATAAATATATTTTATTCTTATATATAATATATATTTCAATCTTTGGTGATTCATTTATTAAAAATTATGCGTTTAAATTTGTCATATTTTAATTTTTAGACTTGTAATATATTATGCTTTGACTAATGATAAAAATAAAGCGTTGCGAAAGAAATTCTTACGGATAGACAGAACGTAATATATACATATATATATATATATATAAATTATATATATATATATATATATATATATATATAAAGTATAACAGAAATTAAACATTATTTGAAATAAGTTATGATTACGATCCGCTCTTTCATAATATATGTTCAATGGTCGATACACAAGCAGGTGGCATTACGCGCATTATGGAGTTAACGTGACACATCGCTGGATGTACGCGTTTATATTATTTTTTAGTGCGTATTGTATTAACTATTTAGTTAAAAATAATTATGCAATTTAATTTGTTTCACAATAATATATATACTGTTCTAATCTCCGATTGTTTAGACATACAGTAAATAAATAATTACGTATTCGAAACATATCTAGGAACATCATTAGAAAATGGATTTGCTTTATACTGTCAATAGAAAAGCTTACTCAAAATCATTTTCAAATCAAGAGAGGTACATTTTATCGATCAATTATTAACTGTTAAATATATTCTTGAAAAGAAAATAATGTGCAGATTATTATTTTTATCTAATTTTAATTTTTAGTCTTTATGATGGACAATCATTATGCACATTATCTTGTCGTAATATCGCCGCGTTTACGACAGTTACGGAATTAGAAGACAATAATGGTAAAACATGGGGTTCTCATGTTTATGTTGTTGATTTGAATATGCCTTGGCATGTTCATAAGTAAGTTCAATAAATCAAGATATATCAAGTGATAAATATTACGTTTTATGTTTTCACTTTAAATGTTTTTTAGAGTACTTTCCAGTAAACATTCAATTACAGCATTAGAATGGGATTTACCAGGTGATAAACTTGTAGTAGCTGACTCGGCTGGAAATGTTCAATTATGGATGTTCAAAGATCATGTTCTGAACGATTGGATGTTAATAGGTTGTACTTGTTTTGTTGGTGAACACATATTAGGTGCAGCTTGGTTTCACAATGGAAAAAAGGTTTGAGAAATAATAAATAATATAAATTGATTAGAAAGTAATTTCATACATTTATTTTATATTTTTATTTTTTTTATAATTATATTTTTACAGACTGGTTTAGTAGCTGAAAAGAAAGATAGTATTCATTACAGTGAAAAGTTCAATCATTTACCCTTCGCTCCTTCGGTAAGACAATTTGGAGGTAGAGCAGCTGAAGGTGTATTAGTAGTTTCGACAACAGGAATGGTCGGTGCTGTAATGATTACAAAAGACTTTCAAAATCCTATATGTTCCTCTACCGAAAGCTTAGGTAGTACTAGGCATAGGATAACATCTGTTGATCTTTGCTATGGAAAAAGTATGTATACTCCTTTGTATTTTTTTCTGACAGTGTTAAGTTATTGATATATTCTTACTATGTGTAGAAAATGTATGTTCTCGTAGATGGACATTTTTTGGTGGCTGTGAGTAGTGGTAGTATTTGTTTACCAGTTAGATGTTATAGAGTATTAGTACGCAAAACTGATGAAAAGTGTACGATTACGTCGCAAGCATTACCAAGTTTTTTTTTACAAGATGGAGCTCCGAAAGATAACACTTGTAAGCTTAAAATATTAAAATATTTGCCAATTTGTACATTAATTGACTAATAATATCATATCTTTAGGTACAAATGTTACACATCTTAAGTTTGTAGTAAGGGAAGATGCAGATTCCTTAGTAGTTGCTGCAAATAGTGAAAATGGTGGTTTTGTAGAAGTTTGGGAATTAAGGGAGAAGTCACAACCTGTTCATAAATTATTTCAACCAAAGTCTTTGGAACCATTTAAAACGGTGGTACGTAGATATGTAAATTTATTTCAATGATTATGAATATCTAAGAAAAAATACGAATTAAAGTAAAAAATGATTTTTCTAGGTTTGGCAACATCAGTCACAATATCGTTGTCAATCACCAGTTACAGCAATAACTACAACAAAATTGCCTATTGTTACAACTTTACCTCCACCAAGTTATGTTATAGTAGCTTTAGCAGATTCTTCAATTCATTGTCTTAATCGAGATTGTTTGAAAGAAGTATCATATTCATCATTAAATATGGCATGGAGACAAGATGAACCTAGTAATAAATATTTTAAAAGTTCCATATCTTTAGCTCATATGGATATTTCATGGCTTGGATGTGTTCTCTTAGCATGTGATACTTATGGTAGTTTGTATTTATACAAACTTTTACCTGATGGAGGTTTGTTTTTATATATTTATCTTTTAAAAATCCAATTTTTCTGAAGTATATTATACGAGAATAATTTTTATTGTAAAATATATGTTTGTAGGACCATCATTAACATTAGGTTATGCTTGTACATTGCTCGAATATTGCTTAGTTACTGGTTTAGATTGGTTGGATGTACTTTTGTGTTTAAGAGCCTCAATGATAGAGACATTGTGCGAGCGATTAGACGCATCTTATACGAGACAAACGCAACCTATACAACAATATCTTTATGTGCAATTTCTCTGCATCAAAACATCTTTGTACAGGTATATATTAAATAATAAAAAATAATAATCCTATAGTATCTTATGATAATACAAACAAAAAATTAGTTATCAATATTTGTTTACAGAATGTTAGTATCAGGTCAAAATAGAGCTGCTGATTTATCCTCTTTACTTATGATACATTCAGTGGCAACTGCTTTTAAATCATTATTAAGGCCGTCGGATTTAATATCTCATGACAAGGGACCTGCTGAAAGTTTGGCAGCAGTTATTACAGAACCTATTAGCGATGTCGACAAAGTATTTTTTGTTATATATTAAATTCATAACATTTTTATAATATATAAATTAATAAGATATATTCTGTTATTTCAGGTACTTTTACATCTTGATCCAAAGGAATTTACAGTTGAACCAAGTACATTGCAGTCATTACAACAATTGATTCAATGGGTTGCAGATTTAGCATTAAATCTTCTAGCTCGACTTCCCGAGCAACGAATGCAAATGAAAAGTGGTGGTGTTAGTATCTACAATATTATCTACTCTTATTATTTACTTTAAAAGTTCTTTTATACAGTATAATTTTATGATGTGTTTTTATATAGTATGAATTACTCAAAGATCATAAGGCACTTAATACAGTAAGAGAACTTCTCGTTATTATACGGATTTGGGGTCTACTTCGTCCATCATGTTTGCCTGTTTTTCTACGTAGTGCTGATAATCTTGATGTGTTGGCATTATTATTTCGATTATTATCCAAACTTGTTCAACCTAATGGTGAAACACAACAACAAATAGATGATAGTTTAATAGGTAAGTTTTCTTTTGTGTAAATGATTTTTTAAATGTAAATAATTTTAATTATATAAAGAAATTGAATTAAGTATATTAGATATCTTGAAAATTATGCCATAGTTTAGAAAATATTGCACACACGCACACACACACGCGCGCACGCACGCGCGAATTTTTGCTTTATTTCTTATCAAATATATGTTAGGCTGTAGGAAGTAAGATAAAAACACCACTTCCTTTGGCTTATTTAGATATGGTTTGAAGGATAGTTCCTTGACTTAGTGCTCCTAAATTCAAGTATAATATCAACTGTAACATCACTGTGTAAATATCTGTTAGAAATAGGGTTTCTGTATAATTGTTAAAACAGTGTGGTGTATTTGTGAACTAGTAATTAAATTTTTTAATTCATAAAGAATTGCATACAAAAAAAACTTCAAGAAATACATATTTATAATTGAATGAAACATAATGACTAACAAACTTGCTTTTAAACATAAAAATTCATTGGCTTTAAATGAAAAAAAAATTATATCACAAGAAAATGGATCAAAAAGTTCTCATTTATGTTTTAAGCCATTTGGAGTATCAACTTTTTTAATTATTACATGTTGCACTTTTGTGGGATTTTGGTTTATCATATGCCCATTGACATGGGCACTATGTTACTCATCTTTCATTGCTCGCGGTTGGCCTACATTCTGGCCCATTATATTTTGGATAGTAGCATTAATAATTTGGATTTTTATTATGATATTTTTAATAAGTATTTGGAAATATATAAAAGGTAAACAGAATGTTAATATAAAAAAAAGATCATATGGATCAGACAGCACAAATTATCCTTCAGATTCATTAGGAGAAAATATTCAATCAGTGGTAGCTAAGGATAAAAACAATGATAAAACAATAATGGATTTTGATTTATCATCAAAAGATTATGATAAGAAAAGTATCAATAATTCCAAAGCAATTGGCGATGCAATCCAAAAAGATTCAAAAAGAAAAAATGATCTTCCACCTTTATCAATTCATAGAAAATTGTCAAAAAGCATTGAAAATGTTAATGTAGTAACTACAGAAAAATTGCAAGAAAAAGATGATGATAAAGAATTACAAATAGAGGATATACAAGAGACTAATGTTAATAGAAATTCTATAAAGGATTATTTGAAATTAGTAACGGTCACTCCATCAGAAGAAGATAAAAATATTATATCACCAAAGACACCAATGTCTCCAAGAGATTTATTTTTTATTGATATGATAAGAGAGGCAGAAAAAGCAGAGAAAAATAAAGAAAATAGACAAGAAGATTTCAGCAAGAGACATTCACGGTTTTTTCCAGAAAATACAATAGCATCAATGATAGATTCTATTGGTAGTAGAAAGAATAATTCTGCTGATAAAAATAGTAAAAAAGATGATTTTGATAAAGATAATAAAGACGATGAAAAAGTTGAGAGAGAGTTGAATTACTTTATTGCAGATGTAGAAAGTCCGAAAAACGAGAAAACTGAAGTATTTATAGAAATTAATAAAACTTTAGAACCTGATTGCAAAAAAGAATCTGTAGATATTTGTATAGTTAAAATGAATGAAAATAATCCAATACCTATAACTGAAATTACATCTCCAGAGGAAGATGGTTTTAAAAAAGAATAGAGATATGTAAAATGTAGACTTATTTATTTGTAGATTTTTATTTTTAGTTTTATAATTGAGATTAAATTTATTATAATTATTTAAAATAGATAAGCATACAAAGAATATAATAAAGTAAATAATCAAGTAATTCCAAATGATATATACATGTGTATATATATATATTTTGAATTTCTTATAAGCAAATCTTGATTCAAAGCTATGATTTACAAAACCATTTAAAAATATTAATTTAATAATAATAATCACACACATATAAACAAGTAAATAATATTGATTTAACAGATATAAATAAGTTTGAATTAACAACATTCTGTCAGTGTTCTTTCTTATTTCAGATGATTGTTGTCTGCTACCAAATCAAATAATGATACCTCAGCTACATCAAGGCAGTAGTATTACTGCTTTAACGTCACCAGTACTTTTTTATCAAAGCCTTCCATTACAAGTAATTAAAAAAACTTTTTCTTTCACACACACGCACATGCACACGCACACCTCTTCTTATTAACATTTAAATAATTTCATAATTTAAATTTAGTTGGAATATGGCATAGAACCCGAACAATTATTATTTACACCTGAATTAAATCCAGTGGAAGGCTGTATGCATAGTGGACAAGTAGTAGACACCATTCGACATTTATATCTTGGAAAACAACCACTTCTTGTTAAACAATGTACAAGGTACCCAGTAGAAAGTTATATGTGCAGTTTTAATACATATACAATATATAAAATATATGTATATATAATATATGTATATATTTTTAGATGTGGTGGTAAAGTTCAAGTTCAAAATATGACAAGGACAGCTGCTATTAGAGCATGGGATCAAAGATGGACGCGTGCTTGTCGATGCGGAGGATTTTGGAGAATCCATAAAACTTGTCTATAGATATTTATAAGAATTATACTTTTTTTTTAATGTCATTTTTGTAATATAGTAGTTACATTAAGATTTTCTATATTCCATGTCAAATTAGAATACATTTTTATATTGTAATTGTTATGCCAAAAAATAAATCAATAGTATTATCTTTAATTCTTATAAATAATATAGAATTAAAATATTTTTAACTATTTGATTTAATGGAATAATTTTTAAATAATGTTTGTTTTTTTATTTGTATAAAATTATAAATATAAATGCATTCATTTTTTTTCAGTATAGGCTGACCATGGCCAAATAAAATAAAGCAAAATTAAACAATGAAGATACACACATACGCAGATGTAAGTTATAGTTTTATTTCTTTATTATAAAGGACAATTATGTTTTTCATAAATAGCAAGATAAAATTTTTGAAATTTTTGATTAGGCTAGATCCTGTTATAAGGTTTATACATTTCATTAGGATATCTTATATTCATTCGTAAGTTTGTAACAATATATAATTAACAAAATATAAAAAACAATACACAAATCCTTTTTTATCAGCACATGTGAATTGTAATATATAACCTTAAATTCATGTTCTAACATTTATTATCTTTATGTAGCCATGGTCAATTATTATTTAGAGTATAATTATTTCTCTCTTTACTTTGCTTGTTTTAAACATTTCAATGACTTTCTCCTTTTCTACCAGTGACTCTTTTGAATTCACCCATATTGGTCGTTGAAATTGGAGATCCAAATATAATCAATTGATCAATTCTAGTAGTATCAGTACCAGCTTGATTGTTTTTGATAAAGATTTGAAGATTTTGTACATTTTGAAATTTCACATAACGCAAGGGAACAGGATTTCCTTCTTCAATATCTTTGGGCAATAATCTGCACAAAAATTTAATGTATGTATCTATATGCATACATAATAGAATATAATAAATACTCACGTAAGATCTTGGACGCTAGTATTGGAGTCTGCCATATCAAAATCTATGGTTCTAGGTTGATTGATAAAGAGTTTAATACTTTTTGGTCCTGAATCTGACGGTGCTTTGATTTTTAGGGAATGTACTTTGACAGCTTGGGTAAAAGTAATGGATAATATTAATTGTTCATCGCAATCACTCTCTAGATATCCATCATCAGTTGTTAAGCATTGCACGAAGTTGTGGTCATCCGATTCATTTAAACATTCACATTGTGTTTTTGCAATAAACGTGTTTAGATCCATCTGTAAAGCAAACAACTTTTACCAATTGTCTAAAGGGATTGCATAAGAATTAAAAATTATTTGGTATAGTGTTATTTCAAATGAAGTTTTATTATATTAATGCTGTATACTTAAATTTACTTTCATGAAATTTCTATTAATTACATAGAGAGAAATTCGTACAATTTATCATTATTATAAAATCATCTGTTTTATATAAAAAATAAAAAAAGATAAACATAAAAATATTAATTTTTCATTGTAATTAATAGGTAGGGCTATATATTCAATCTTTAACTGGACATAACATTCATGGAAGAGTATAAAATTATGAACACTTGCACTTATCAAAACAATACTTGTTTGAGAGTTATTAACAGACAGTTCGACAATTCTTCTTTTTTCATTAAGATAATGTTAAAATTTATTAAAAGAAAGTTATGATAATTTCCTTATAGTTATTGTTGATACTTATTCCAATATAAGAGAATTGCAGTAAGAAATATTATTCCAAAAATACGATAATAGGCATTATTATTATTCCGTACATGTCCAGTAACTGAACCCTCAGAATCTTCAGTATCACCATTGCCATAATATTGTTGTATTTTTGATTCAAGTCCAGCTGGATCTGCTCCTTGGCAAAAACCCAATTTTGTTCGGTTGCGATAGAAAATAAAAGTAGGCATTACACTGACACCTTGGATGGCTGCAACTTCTGCACATTTATCTACATCTACTTTAAGAAATATCGCATTAGGATATTTTAAAGAGAATTGCTCAAATATTGGTGCAATTCTTTGGCATGGTCCACACCTATGGATAATAACATTAATCTAAGTTTATATGATACTTATGCAAAGAGAAAAGAATTTATGCTCATTTTTTTAATATTCTCGATCTTTCGATAAAAGTTAAAACAATTGCAAATGCCACAAATTTTCTGGCTACGAATAAAATAAGAAATCTTATTAAAATTTCATTTAAATATTAATTTATAATATACGCGTGGATAATTGCATTATGACAATTAAGGTATTGAAGTATTAGCAAAGAAATTCAATATTTATACGTGCAGTTAATAAGATATCATAACCTTTAAAGAACTTACCACGTAGCTGTAAAGTCTACAATTACCAATTTTGTACCCATTGTAGACATTTCGTGGTAAAATTGACTTTCATTTTCAATTATACGAACAGCTCCCATTTTATATTTTCTTTTTTAAATGATTTTCTATAACGTTAATAAATGAGAAAATCACAAGAGTACGAGTTCAAATTATCGAATGACTGGCAGTTTCAGGATCTTTCTTAACCGATGTACCGAGGTGGATTCACTAACGCCACTTTATACGGTTTATATTTCAAGCAAAACAATAGTTAAATATGTTCATATCGTGTAATTTTTGGAGTTATCATTCGAGTAGTTTCAGTTAGACTGCATTATCCAATAATGACAATTAGACATTGTTTTTTATCAGTTATCGTTAATTCAATTTCTATATTACCGACTCTTGTCGAAATGTTTTCTATATTATCGACTCTATGGAAATAATATATTATAGATATGTATATATACGTGCATATAATTTTACAAAAAATGTATATGTTGGTAAACTTTAATTTTTTAAAGATTGTTATTATTGCTCGATTTCTTTATTTTGAATCGTTGAAGGAATTTGTGGCTTTTAGAAAATTTAGTCCCTAAGTAAATTTCGCATCTTGGGCAATTGTGCACGGTATCTTTAAAAGTGATTGAATAATACGGCACGAAGCACATACTGTAACAAACAAAGCAAAAAATCACAAGTTATTATTACAGGAACTGCAAAGAGTTTATAAATAAATATCTTACCACACTGGCAGTAAAGAAATAGCTATCAAATGAGTCATGCAAGTGTTGTAGTGTTTTACATCGGTTTCAATGTAATTTAAACAATTTGGACAAGTTGTTTTCGCCGAATACTCCTCAAAATGAGTATGTTCTATAAGAATAATATATATTATAAAAATCACGATGAATTTTTTATGTACAAAAACGAATCTAACCAAACATCGATCTATTCCTTTTACTTCGTTTACTGCATCTTGTTAGTTTAGGATTATATAATATTCTTTTTATAAAATTCCTGTAATTAGTTTTTTTTTCTTCGACAGTATCGGTGGTTGATACATCTGCATAGAAGGAGATCCTCTGACGAGTCGGCTTATTCGCGACCACATCTGTAAAAGGTGAAGAAATTGATTATATCCCGACCATGTTAATCACCATCAACTCTGATAACAATTCGACTCTAAAGCTAGAAGATTTTCTTTTTACGACGTTACTCTCTTTCTTTCTCTTTCATTTTTAAATTTAATTCAATAATGATTTTGATAAAACCCACGTAAAATGTGATTTCGAGATGTAGACGGAATTTCGTTTTCCTCCATTATTTTCGATTATTTAACCAAATCAGTAATAGAGGTTGGAGAGATTTCGTGCTTGACAAAAGTTGTGCTAACCTCCTCAAAAATGAGATAGGAAAGAAACAAATAAAAAAGCATAAAGGAGTCTTCTTGTCCCGCTCCTTTTTCCAGCTAATCGAGAGAGAGAGAGAGAGAGAGAGAGAGAGAGAGAGAGAGAAAGTAAAGAAAATAGCGAATTAATTTTGGTTGGTTTATTCCAGGTTTAAAAAGTCGTCTGCTCACTATATCGTTTAGCTACGAGATATTTGACCAACGTATTTCGTGAAATGTGCATATTATGTACATATATTTTTTCTTTGAGGTTGTTTAAAGATTTTGATGTTGTACTTGTAGGAGAAAAAAATTCACGAAGACCAATCAGTAACGATTAACGAAACTCATGAAACACGGAAACTATAGCGAAGTAGTTGGAGTAGATATCGAGTAGATATGTACGAGGATGGTGATGGGGGTAAAAGCTGAGAGAAAGAGAGAGAGAGAGAGAGAGAGAGAGAGGAGAGGAGAGAAGAGAAGAGAAGAGAAGAGAAGAGAAGAGAAGAGAAGAGAAGAGAAGAGAAGAGAAGAGAAGAGAAGCATTGTCTGGGGAACGTGAACACTATTTGCTAGCAAAGTAGATTAGGTTGGTATTGATAGAGAAAGAGAGAGAGAGAGAGAGAGAGGGAGTGAGGAAGAGAAGGAAGTAAAGGTAAAGGTAGGAAGGACGAGTGTGTGTGCGCGCTCGCGCGCGAGAGAGAGAACTGTTGTGTTCTGCGCGAGAGAAGGGCCAATATAGACGGCTGGGAGATGGGATATAGCAATAGAGTTTCGCTTACGACATATAACCGCGTTAGACGATGCTCTTTGTTGTATCAGTGCGCAATTGCCTTAAGTTCTGATCTTGTCCGATATTGATGTTCGAGAGGCCGGGGCAACCCCGATGGGCTACTAAGAGTTCTATTCTCCTTCTATCGCTTCTCGATCGAGTCCGACCACTTTAGGATCTTGGGAAGCCCGTTCCCGTCTACCTCTCTTTCTCTTTAACCTTTACTTTTTTATTCCTTCTTCCTCTTTACCTTTTTTATCTTCCCTAAATTCGCCTCAAATTCAATTCGACGCGGACGAGATTTCCAGATATCTCTCTCACTTCTCTTTTGAAGGTTTCTTTCGAAGCTCGTCGAACTTATAAAGATGTTATTGAAAAGTATTGAAGAGAAAAAAGTGCTGTGAATATTATCTAGAAAAATTGAATAAAAAAATTAACAAGTGTCGACGCATTGCTTTCGATCAATAGACTACGTTGACTTTCTCGACATAAAGATCGAGCTAAGCTAAGCTAAGATAGAGGTACGAGAGAATTAAGATCGAAACCAACAGGTTTACTTACCTTTCTCGTTCTCGTGGAATAACAGTCAAAGGGATGATCGAACCGGGTCGCTTTGTAATATCATTGATCTCCAATGGAAGGAGCTTACCTTTGCTCCGCTAGCGCATATAGATAAACGAAGGAAATTTGAAGGAGAAGATATCCTTCCTTTATTATTGCTTTATATACTTACATGTAGAGAGTAGTAAGAGAGTAGGTAGTTTGTTATATTCGTAATCTATGTGAAGAAAAGATCGCTATATCAGTATTAACACTTTCATGAGCGTCGTTAATAATTTGTTCATTATACTAATAAGAAATGATCTTGAAGATATACGAGGAACAGTGTTTTCATCTTCACGAATATTTTTTGATATTCTTGAAGATTGATTTTTAACGAGTTACGTGACTCATCCCTGTGTATACGCACGTGCACTTTTCTCAAGGTTACTCCTTCTCTCTTTCTAGCTCACAATCCTCAATCGTCTATCTCAGGTGGGTATCTCATATTTTGAGTAGATCCGGTCGGTCCGATAGAATAGATCGGAATATTGGAAGCATAATAGAGAGTTTAATTAGGTGTCATTGGAACGGCATCCGTATTATCCGTATATCCGATATTCGACCATTCTCTTCTTCTCTTTATTTCATTGTTGATCGAAGGAAAGGAGCGAAATGGAAGACAAGTCCTTGGCGATTCTCAAATAACGCGCGTGCACGGTTTCGAAGTTTCTATTAAAATTGGAACAACGAGAGAAAACGTCCCTTGCCCGGTATGTTTCTGGCCGTCGAAACGAGAATTTCAGTGTACTCATCTACGTATCGCGTACAACGCGATAATTATTCGTACTTGAAATAGAATTAGGACGGTAGAATCTCGACTATTCGTAGCCGTGTGTTACGTTGACTTTAACATTCTCTGCGAATTACGGGTCTCGAATGTCACTGCTGAGAGAGATGGGGAACGATGCACTTTAATGCTCTCGAGTTTAGAACGTATCACAATATTTCGTCGAGAAGTTCACAACATTAAACTGTCTCTGCGTATACCTGCAGGTATATCATCATTATTATTATTATTATTATTATCTTTTTTTATTACTATTGTTATTATTATTATTATTATTTTTATTATTATTATAGATATGATAAAATTTATTGCGTTAATGATAGGTATATCAATAATTTTTCTTTATCGTGAATGCGATAATGAAAATTCTAATGAGAGATCGTCGTGAGACAGTCTTTCTTGCTATTTTTTAGAAATGCATGTATTCATTTTCCAACTTTCAGCCGACGGCTTTACGCGGTGAGAGAACTTCTGTAGTATGAAAGAAGGAAGATAGAGATAGATATATATATATATATATATATATATATATATATATATATATAGAGAGAGAGAGAGAGAGAGAGAGAGAAAGAGAGGGAGAAGAGAGAGAGAGAGAGAGAGAGATAAAGAGAGCGAACGCGTGCGTGGAAAGCGAGATTGAATTTTTCGCCATTTCGCTGTTGGAGAGGAAAAGAAAAAACCTTTTCTTTCTTTCTCATTCGTTCGCGAAGCGTAGAAAAGATAATTGCATACCGGCGTCGAATAACGAAAGTGTAAACAACACTTCTCGTCTTAGCTTCGTATCCTTTGGGATAGTAAAAAGAAGATGACGACAAATATATAATGTAGAACATACACCCCCACGGAGACTGATTATCTGTTCCTTTTCTCTTCTTTTTTTGTTTTTATTATATCTTATATCATACGAAGGGACGTTTCGCTTGGGGGTTAAGAAAAAGATACCAAATGCTTTTCACGTAGGTAGAATCTAATAATATGAAATAAAATGAGAAATATATTCGTACACATTTCCAAAGTTTCTTATTAATCTGAATAACTTTTCATCGAAATATTTTTCCTGATAATGTACTTTTCATCGAAGTATTGTTCCTGATAATGTTTTTCCTGGTAATGAAAAGAGTTAGAGGTAGTTGAAGTTGGGACTTGAAAATACGAGACGTTTCCCATTTAGAAGGAATTTAAAAGGTAAAACACATTGATGTCCTCCGCGTTAATGACTTCCCGTATAATTCTTTGTGTCAATCATGTCTCTAGATCAGTCTGCACTTGCCGTCAGAACGTTATTCATTGAGGGATGAATTTTACGAGGATTTCCACGAGGGGCAAGCTCGTTTTATAAAAAGAATCGGCAAGGTCTTCTTCCTCGAGCAACGAAAAGGCTTCGACGTTAATTCACGGGAATGTTGGAGAGAAGGATTGGAAGGCAAATCGGAAAAATAATCCTCTTACTCGCACGATTATTTAAAAAAATGTGGTAACGTCGAGAACGGCTGAGAGGTACCATACGAGATTCAAGTCTTTCTCCCTTTTTTCCCTCTCTCTCTCTCTCTCTCTCTCTCTGTTTCTCTCTCTATCCTTCTTTCTCTCTTTCTCTCTCTGTTTCTCTCTCTGTCCTTCTTTCTCTCTCTTTCTCTCTCTTCAGCACTTTCAACATATATATATACATACGAAGAGTAAACGAGAAATAGCCTGCAGCAGTATAAGAGAGAGACAGAGAGAGAGAGAGAGAGAGAGAGAGAGAGAGAGAGAGAGAGAGAGAGAGAGAGAGAGTGACCCGTTGCTAAACAAACACGAACAAACCACGTTGTTTTACGTGCCATCGGCAATTCGCGGTTGAAACGCACTAGCTTACACCTACGTACAGTCTCTCTTTCTCTCTCTCTCTCTTGCCACGCCTGTAATTTAGTAATGAATACGTACGCGCACGTGAAGTGGTACCTGCTGATATGTAGGTACGTAACATCTGGCGGCCTATGAAACGCAGGGCCGAGCAGTCTGCAGCTGAACGTTACGACCGGCAAGAGTTATGAGCCTCGACTCAATCTCCGGCTGCTTTCCAGCCTTCCCAGTCCTTCCCTGCTCCTTCCATCCACCATCATCTCCACCTCCGTTTCACCGTTTTGATATAATTGCGATATACTGAAATACCTTGTTCTTCTTGACTAACGTTGGAAATATATAAATTCACCCTTTTGTTCGACGGATCACGATGGAAGGAATATGCTACTTTTTTCTTCTTATTCGATTGAAACTACGAGGGAGTTAACGATATACGCTTTGGTATCGCTTTGGAAATAAACAAGAACGAGGAAGAGAAGGAAAGAAATAGTCGTAATGAAGTAGAATAAAGGTATCCAGTCGAGTGGTTGAAAGAATATCGGCTTATTAAGAAAAATATTATTTTCTTTCTACGTTCGTTACTCGTCGATGTCGAGTCATAACGAAATCGGAGGCAAACGTAATAGCAACGCTCTTATTATCGTTCTTTTTTTAGAAGAGAACAGTCATTTATCCAGTCTCTTCATTAAGGATACCTGTGAGTTTAACTATGTCAGGTTACAGGCGGTAATTCCTTGATTATTGAAAAATCAGTCAACGGTAAGTGGAAAAGCGTTGAACATGGACAATTTTCCATCGTCGTTTTATTTCTTAATGTGATTTCTTAATGAACTGTGGAATGAGAAAATTTTATTTTTTATTATTACGACTAATTCGAATCTTATTTTAACAAATTATTTAAGTTACAGTCGTTCAAATAAGCAAGAAAATAAGTATTTATATATATACATACACGTACACACACATCCGCGCGCGTAAGCACACACACACATATTTACATGAAAACTTTCAATATTATTTAAATAGAATGTAATTCAAACGCATTAATATACTGTACTTATTTATTATTTTATGAAGTTGTCAGTTTATATATAATATTTTTAAAATGTTTACATTTTGAAATAGATTGTGAAGATAGATATTTTAAAATACCGAAATATTAGCCACGTTGAAAGTAGCGCTCCATGCATGAGTGGAGAGATCGTTAACTATTAGATGAACCAATAGGAAGCTTATTTATATCCTACTAGTTGTTACAGAGTTAAGATCGTTTTCTTAATTATAGGTTATTAGCAGATTTTTCTATTGTACATCTTCTAATACATTAATTGATTGTTAAATGCGTGATTTTCACGAATTGATATTCGCAAATTATGTCGATATTGCGTTGGAAAAATATTCATGATAATAAAAGTGGCATATATTACGTATATTACATCTCTCTTTATATTATTTTTGTAGGTTATATTTTTATCTATATCATATATTAGTGACCTATTTCGATGGTTTGGAACAATAAACTGTTTATTTTGATGGTTTTTGAGCTCGTATATCGTATTTTTACAATTTCCATATTTTTGAGTAATAAATCGAAAATTTTACTAGGTTGCCATATGCAAAGTGGTGCTTCATGTATGCTCGGTGAGATTCGGTCACTCTCGGCAAGGTTCGTTATGGTTCGACCATTCAGTGACCATTGTGATTGTGAAATAGATGCAATATGTATATTATCGTCGTAATTACAGGTAATTAGCTTATTTTTTTCTAAACGTATATTTTATTTTGTTACATTAATCGACTATCAAACTGTGTAAAATGTTATTTCTACGAAGTAATGTTCGTAAGTTGTGACGATATCCAAGTATTCGATGTATAACCAACAAATAAAATCGACATATTGATATTTTGTCGTAGCTAGAAGCGGTACGAATGTTTTCGAATTTTCAGAACTTATTTTCGTTATATCGTTGCGTTTCTGACGTTGTGAGGACGTTTATATTAATCATTGTTAGTTAATTAGTCCTTATTGATCGAATTTCATGTCATATTCGACTTTATTATATGCGTGCATTGATATATATGCTAAATGCGTACATAGAGAGAGAAGGGGAGGGGAGAGCGAGCGAGCGAGTAGTAAGTGAGAGCGAAAAAGAAAAGGAAAAAAAGAAAGGGGCAGAGAAAGAAAAAGATGCTCTAAAATAGCGGGATATGTATATATATATATATATATATATATAGAGAGAGAGAGAGAGAGAGAGAGAGAAAGAGAGATGAAAACAAAAAGAGTATATGGATGTATAATTCATTTATATTCATATTTCATAAACCAACAATTTTATTTTGAACATACATATATACATACGTAATAACAATCTTGTTTTTATTTTATTTGTTAGATTATCATTGCCAACTTGTACGAGGTATTCCATGAATCGATTTTTGTGTGTTGCGATAAAAGAAGAATCATATAGTGGAGACAGTGTTTGTTTGATAAACTATATATTTACGCGTTTCGCGATTTATACTGACTTTTAAGAACATTATTTGAGTAGTTGCGCGCAAAACAGTTAATAAGTCGTTAATAATTCTTTATACAAGGTTACTTTATTTTTACAATTGCACAGACTGCTAATATATAATAACATAAGATTTTACGTATTTACATTTAATGTACATTGCATAACAATGATGTATCAGATGAGCTTTCTTAGTAAATTTTGTTCTTTGCTTTTGTTTTATCGTTTCTATTGTGAAATTAAAATGAGTGAATCGTGGAAAATCGTCGATGAGATAATATACAGTCTCCAATGGATCAATATATCTCTATTTCAACTTAGAGCACGGACGAGTGTTTTCATAAAACTTTTCAAGTAGTAAGTAAGTAAACAAATTAAATCTTTTCAATACTCATCACATAATTTTATAACATTTTTCATTTGTAATTAAGGAATACGATACGTTTGATTTCGAAGAAAATTAGAAATGTTATTTTCTAAAAAAAAAGTTCATTTTTAGATAGAATGACCTCTGGTTATCAAGAGCGGCTAATCTCGTGGTCGTATCGACTAACAAAGACCTGCCGTGCTCGTATTACCGCACCCAAAATGGGTCTTCTAATCGCAACGTGATTACTCATCGGAAATTGCAAGATTGAATGTTACCTTATTTTTCTCTTTTTGGAAAAATGATCTAGATGAAAATAAACCTTGAAAATAGTTCTGGTATAATTCGAGAGACTTTATTTGTTGATTTCGGCTAATAAGAAAATTTTTATTCGTTTTTCATTATGAAAATGGATAGCTTGTAACGAACGATTCTTTTTCTTAAGATGATCGGCCACGCCGGGCGAGACAAGACGAGCTCATTGAAAATCGTAAGAGTACGGGGCAAAAACCACGACGTCTTTTGACTCGCTTTCGTCGAGAATTCTCTCAGAATATTCACATCGCTCGAGTTTCTTTTTAATGCGACCGAGCGCGGCGTATCTCACCGCGAAGCCGATGGCAATTTAAGTTTCTTTGCACGTATAGGTAACGCAAATTTTCCCGATGCTTCTTTACGTTTTTTTTTCTTTTTTGCGTCTTCTTAGTTTTTTCCTCTTTCTTTCCAAGTGTATTTCAGTTAAGAAATATGGCTATACTCGGAGGAATGACTCTACTTCTTACCATCTTTGACTCTCTTCTCTCCTCTCTTTCTCTCTCTCTCTGTCTCTGTCTCTCCTTCTTCCCTCCTCTCTCCCTCTCTCTTCCTTTTTCCCACGTCGACATATTTTCAATACATTTTCTTCGTATTTCATTCGTCGATTAATTAAATAGCTGGGAAGATGGTGTATTTATCTGAGTGAAGTAGGTAACGAAAGTCTTTGAATAGGTATATTTTCTCTTTCGATGTAGGCAATGAATGTACGTTTATTTTCTATCTCTACTGGTGGAATGAAAAAGGTATACATCCCTTCCTCCCTTTCTCTTTTTTTCTTTCTTTCTCTCTCCTCTTTCTCTCTGCGTCTCTCAGTCGCGTACGAAAATACGTACGACCACCAACCGTCTTTCTCCGAATTAATATCGATCGGGCAGTCTTATTTTTCGATTAATTTCCGAGAAGAAAGTTTATTTCGTTCTATTGAGACTCAAACTTTCTTTTTTATTCCTTATTTTACCGTCACGTACCTATAATTTTAACCTCGATTATTTCGTCGTCGATCAATTGATCGACCGTAGTTCGAATTAATTGATTCACGCTGGCAAATGGACGGACAATCAAGGGAGTTAATACGATCGAACGAGCGAGGGGTGAGCAGAGAAAATATGAGAGATGTATCGGCAGGGTAAGCTTTAGGATGGTACTGGAGTGAGAGTTAGAAAAAGAGGGGAGAGAGAGTAGTAGGGGAGGATGGGACACGACTTCCCTATAGCAGTAAGCACGCGATCCTTTATTACTCGTAGGCATAAATTGATATTGATGTGACGTTCCTTTCAAGGAAACTGATCGATATTAATGCGACGCACCTTCCAAGGAAATGGCCATTTAGCGGCTCTAATGCGCGCCGGACCTTCACGTTAAACGGTCGGCTGCTTTCGTTCCGCGATTCGAATAGTAGCCCCCTTTTTAATCGATTCATTATTTTCTTTTTTTTTTTTAAAGGACGACGAGCTATGAGTCATTAGACGGATTAATAGGAGCGAGATCAAGTTTGGAACGTATTTGCGATTCGTTTTGCAGATAAATCGTTTCTTCTATTTCGATATTTGAAAATTCCAAAATCGTTTTGGGCTATCGACTGTTCTATTTGTAAATCCAGGAAATATTTTAAAATATATCTTGTTACAGATAGTAGTGACATCGGTATAAGGCGAGGCACTTAAATGGAAAGACCCAACTGTCTTGATTGCTTATGTATGTATGGTAATATTTCCCAGAGTGAAGCCATACCTACTGTTCGAAGAAATAAGTATATCGGGATCGGGGGGGAAAAAGAAAAAAGAAATTCTCTTGAGGATCATATTTTCGTTTTTTTTTTTTTTGTTAAGAATCTTTTGTTTTTTCATTCGCGAACAAGAAACATAATGCTCTCATTACACGTCATTCGCGCAAGACCTTCATTTTTCCCTATTGTTCGAAGATTTTTCGAGTGTCATCGCGTCATCATTTAGATCGTTAAGCGAAGCTATTAATATCAACTCTCTTAAAACGTAAGATAATTTCTCTAGGAAAATTCGAATATATAGCTTAGGTAGTATAATAAGCGAATTGCTAAACTTAAGGAAGAGCGACGCGGCCGCTAAAGAGATATATCTTTCTCTCTCTTTCTCTCGTGTTTTCTGTTTAGTATCCAAGCATTGGATTAACTTTACCGACAGCCGGATGTTAGAGTACGCGCATTAAAGCGGCCAAGAATGATTATTAACGAAAATTCTCTCGCGAAAACAATGCGGCTAACCGATCGTACTCGTCTCGGAGGAGGAGGAGAAGGAACCGAGACCTCTTCTCTCTCTTTCCCTCTCTCCTCACCTCTTCCTCTTTCTATGATCGACTTCAACCAGCAGCACATCATCCCTACAGCCACAGCCGATAGTCGAAGCACCATTTATCAAAAACACATAACACCTATGCAAGAAAAATCGACAATGTTTTACCTCGGCGCTACCTTTTAGCTCCTCACTCCCTCTCATCGCCATCCTCTTCCTCTTACTCCTCATCTTCCTTTCCGTTCGCCGGTAGAAGAGACCTGGTGTGCTTATGACACGGGAGATGGATGTACGAACCGAAACCTTGTACATTCTACGAGCTAGCAAGAACATTATGTATTATACGGTGCGGTGGGTGCGAACACGTGGACTCCCTTTTCTCCTCGTGACTACCCGCCGATGAAATCCTCGACGTTCCGAAGATCCAAAGCGCCCTTGCCTCGACGTTGCGAGCTTTCCTACGAGAGTTACAGAACGGGAGGTTAATGTAAACGTTGACTGATAGAAACATCGGAAGGGAAACTTTGCAAGGACGAGTTTTGCAGTCTTTGTTTAGAAAAATGAAAAAAATAGAGGTCTCTATGGAACAATAGGAGCGATAAAGTATTTAAAATCTTTAAAATATTTTGGATTTTAGATAACTCGATTACGAGATTATCCGACGAGGATTAATTTATTACGTTTATTTATAACTTTTACCTGTAATATTTAATCGAAGTTGTCGAAAACTTATTCATCTTTCAATTGATAACAGCAACGTAAGAATCTCGATTACGTGGATTTTTTCGACGATTTAAATTAATTATAAATGGATTTTTCGATCACGTCAAAATGTCCGACGATGTTCTTTCTATTTATGACAAGCTAACACCGTTGAAAGTATCACGATCGATGGCATGGTGAATTTTTCCCAGTAAGTAAACGAATTAACGTACATTTATAAATACCGCGTGGAAAGCTTGTCATGTGACAAAAAAAAAAAGAAGAGACTGAAATAAACTAATGCCTGGAAACTTCAAATTCGGTTTGCATCGTTCATGAAGCGTAAGCGTATTTAGTCTAATTAAACCTGGACGGTGATTAAATGCATTTAACTAAGTTACAAGCATCGCGACGTTAAAAACTTAGCGAACGTATGTCGCGAATGCAAATCGGATTTGCATCGATTATGATATTAAGATCGTGGACGAACGACGAGCGCGTAATTATAATATAAAGTACCAGCTATATAGGTAGCCGTGCTCTTTCGAAATCGTATTAAAGCATTTCGATCCTCATCGGAGGAAAGAAGTTTCGAGAGGGCTGCCCGTTCGTTTGGAAATTCAAATTATCGTTTTTCTGACGTTATGGTAGCGTACTGCCGCCGGTGAGCCGTGTAAATCAGCCAGACCTCGTTTACTAATCCCCATTAGAACGCGCTGTGGTACATAAATCACAGGGCCCCTCATCTATGTTCGGTGATAGTGCGGCAAGTTGTACTGTGTCGTCGAGTCCTTCGTTTCTCGGTCCGTAACTTTATTATACAAGGATTTAAATAAAGTCGAAACGTTGCGTCTGAACGTTCGTGTCAGTTCGATAAGAAACAATTATTTAAGCTAAATTCTATGAGACAAGTTAGATAGTTTTTGGCTTAATGTCGTTATTTTCATTTCTTTTTTAAAAATATTTTTTTTCTAAAATATAATTTACCAAACTCTATTCACGATGTCTATTCGAAAAGATAGATGCTGAACGAAGAATAATGCGTTCACGGGTCGAAGTAGAATCTGTCGCGTTGAAGTCATCCAGAAACGTTGCCTCTCAACCACGACAGCGTAACTTTGTCCGATCAAGAACATCTGCGTGGACCGGTATACGAACGTGCTCAAGTTGCTCTTGCAATCGACAAATTTCCGATGGCTACTTCGTGTTGACCGCTTTCTTGACATTAGTTGCTGCAGGCTTGAGAAACATCCGGTCTATGACAGCGTCGATGCTGCTTGCTTCCAGAAAGCCAAGGCAAACCGCGCATCGACTCGAACCAACTAAGCATTCGATGTGCTCGACCGAAACGCTTGACTTTATGCAGATTCTCGTTATTTTATAAGTACGACGAAGTCTTCCAATTGTTTCCGAGGAATTACATTTTGTTTCTTTCTTTTTCTTTTTCTTTCGTCCTTTCTCTCTCTCTTTTTTTTTTCTTTTAAGCGAGTGCAACTTGCTAGCGTTTTAATTAAAATTTTTGCTCACGAAATCTTGGAGATTTGTTAAAGTAATAGAATCAAAATAACATCGCGGTCGTTGCAAAGACTATATACCAGGTGAGATAAAGTAATTCAAATTTGTGATAAAAAGAGAAGACGTTTACGGTAGGATAACACATTGTACACGATATTTGACTAATTTGATTGACGTTATTAGAAGTAAGCCAGTTTTTGCGTTCTTCGAAAAGCACAATCGTCGTTGTACGTTATCACGTGGTTGGAAACTTTATCAACGTTTTTGCTAGGACCTGTATAATGTAGGAAAGAGAAAGAGGAATAGAAAGAGAGTACTATAACGTAGTAAAATTACGCAGATGCACGGAATTGTTTCCATGGGGGAGGAGGGAGGAGGGCTTGTAGCGCGTGGTCCGCGCTATTTTCGGGCGCGTAACTACCTGGCGGATTATTCACGCGGCTGTAATGTAATCCAGCTCGTACAAGAGAGTCCGGTAGTTTGGGTTAGGAATTGGCGGTAGTTTCTCTACACGGAATAGCACGTCTATTCTTCAGTCTGCGGTTACGCGGGAATATCTTGTAGATACCTTCGTGGCGACCATGTAATCCTAGACGGCCGAGTACCTTCGGACTATTCGGATTAAGCATCGACGTGCCACCTAATCGCAAATCACGCTTACGATCGAATACAAGCAACGTCTTATCGAGAACCCATCGTGATCCTCCTGATAGATCTTTGTGATTAGTATCGTTTCGATATTGGAGCTTTTAAAAAACGAGATCATTTGAAAAACGAGTGCAATGGTCCCGTACAAAAAATTTATACTTTTTCCTGCTTTTATATTTTTGTTTCATTTAGCAAATTTTTATCGAAAGAAAGAATTGATGAAAAGTAACTTTCTGTTATTCAATTTTGTTTATAATAACGCATGTACACACTCATGAGGTACGCATCGTGATGCGCCCGTATTGAGAACAAAGTTGGGAGAGCTCGCTATGCCGTTCAAATTGTGATCGATTGTTCCTATACGAAATTTCAGAATAAATGGAACGTCATTTCGGAGTCGCATTCAATGGCCGCTTTCGATCGATAACCGGGGCTTTTTAATGTTTTAAACTACATATGCATTGTTGTATTAAATACCGTACGAGCGATTATATATTATGTTTCTGGAAATTTGATGGACATTGTAGAAGAAGTATAAAGAGAGGCAGGGAGAGAGAGAGAGAGAGAGAGAGAGAGAGAGATGAGAAAAATGTTTCATTTCTCGTTAATCAAAGAGAATTTGTAGGCGAGAGCGTGAGGGAAGCAAAGAGTGTCGCGCGGCTTCTATGCAGATACGCATGCACAATATACTGGCGTTCAATGGAATTGTTAGTTGTTGATCGAGCGAACGTAATTTGTGGGTCCACTCGATATTCCCTTCTATTGCGATCGGTCGCACGTCAAAACGTTGCGTGTATCGAGTCGACGGCCGTAGAAGTTGATCCAATAAACGACGGAAAACTTTCCGCTTGCGGCGCAATGCTAGTACGGTTGCTGTTACTGGCCTATTGCAATACGATTTCTGCGCTCGAGTTCGATCGGAAATGGATCGGTTTGAAGTACGTATACCTACCTATGTAGGTATCTACATATCTACATCGTTCGAAATATTAAAAAAAGAGAGCGCAAAAATAAATTTATGTATAAAATTTACGCTCGGCCGTAAAATATCGAGACGCGTTTTCTCTCTCTCTCTCTCTCTTTCTCTCTATCGGGTTTCAGTATATAAATTTACCGTCTCGTGCGACCTCCGAGAACGACTTTTTCGCAGAACGGAAAAGAGTTCGATCCGACGGATGGACTTTCGATTATCGATGAGAGTCTCTCGTGTAAGCGAAAAGATCAGCTCAAAGGTCGTTTCGTTTCGCGTATTTAAAGCCGTTTTGCTTTTAGGATACAAACGCATCGAGCCCACCGGTGTAATTCCTGTCGTTCCACGTACGCCATGTATTACGCCGCATTAACAACAAATACAACTCGTTTACAAATCGCACTCGTGGGATTGGTTGCGCGGTTCTTCCGTGGCATATAGAACCGACACCGTTGAACAAGATACTCTCTCGAAAATAATTTCAATGTAATAATGTCACACGATTCGCTGTAATACGCAAGAGATTATAGCGCTTTCGTTATTTCTTTTATTGAGAAAACAGTTTTTACGCATCTTAGTTCGCTAGTATTCTCTTTTTTTTTTCACATCAATGAGTACACCAAGTTGACAGAACGATCGGACGCATTTGAATGATCATGATAAGTAATCATCCAAATGATTATGACTCGTAGAGTACGGATCGACGATCCATCATCATCGATCAGTATTACCAATCGACGCAACCCTAATTAATATTCTTTCGAGTTTTAAGTCTCTCTCATATGGGAGATATGTTTCGTTGAGCGAACACCCTGTCGGCGCCAGGGAGCATGCGAGATAGAGGCGATAGCATATCGACCGGATAGGAGTTTCAACCGGCACGGATCGTACGTACGCCGACACCGTTGCTAACAATAATAATTATCGCCGGCAACTTTCGCATCTAGCTCATCAGCCGGCCTTTGTGCACCGACATCCGACGTTTAGCGCTCGGCGTCGTTCCTGAACACATTTACGCTTTCATACACGTTTGCGCGCGCGGGCGCGTCTGACCGTGGGCGTATGTGGATGTATGTATTTGTGTGGATCAGTGCCGAGAAATGGTGGATCGAAGATGGTGTGAGAGTGGAATTCCCAAGAGGAACATAAAGCTGTGGACGGGCGCAGCGACGCGTCGCGACGCCACCCTCCTTCCGGCGGCGTCCTGACGCGGCATCCTGGCGTTACTCTCGTCTACGTGTGCCTCTGTGTCTACTCGTATGACCGTATTTCTGTGTAGGTGTGAGCTCCGTTGCGGCGAGAGAGAGAGAGAGAGAGAGAGAGAGAGAGTAGGTTGGCGAGGCGACAGACGAGCAACTGTTGCATCCGCGCTAGCAGCTGCACCATCGCCACTTTCCGTCTCTCCGCTTTTACAATACGCTACCTAACTAGCGGGATTCGATGAAAACCGGAACGCGCCGGGAAACCGCGATATAAATACACGTACACGTCTTGCGGATAGCCAACCGAGCTTTAGGTAATCGATTAGATCGAATCTTTATTAAAAAAAAAAGAAATTGGTAAATAAAAATAAGTAATCACAAAAAAAAAATACGTGAAAGTCTTTTTCACTCGAACAATCGAATAGATTATCGGATATATAGATATTCAATCATAAAAATAACATTATTTGATTATTTGACGAATATTTTTAAAAATATCGTTTTTATTATTTTCTCGAGGGAAGGTTAAAATGGGAAAAGATAAATACTGTCCTTTTCTGCAGAAATGTGTGTGTGGGTGTGTGTATATATATATATATATATATATATATATATAAAGAAGGAAAGAGAAAAGTTCTTCCCGTAAAATCCAGATTAGAGAAATGTGAAAAATTTCAGAGTAAAGAAGAAGAGACAAGCGAAGGAAGAAGCGATTTACAATTATTTTGACGATAAAAAAAGGGATGACCCACGTAGGACCGGCGTATGCTGTCAGGGCGTCGCAAAGGGGACGTGAAAAGGCAAACAGTGATTCTTTGTGCTCTTGGAGATACGCAGGGAGTAGCGAGGACAGCTACAACGTAGCGTAGGAGCGTGCGACGAGCAACTGTTGCGTCTCTTGCCTCATTCTCACCTTCTCTCTTTCTCTCTCTCTCTTCCTCCCTCTCTTTCCCTTCCTTTCTCGGGTTTCCCTTCTCGTCTTTCCATCTACCCTCTTTCCGTCTATTCAACTCGAAACCGAACTCCTCTTTGTCCCATCTTTCATCTCTGCTAGGGGACATGAAAGGGTTGCGTGCAAAACAACTGCTCGACGTTCTCGGTTGCCTCGTCGGTTCCTTCAAAAGTTTTTCTCTGATACGTCGTACATACGTATGTATTTACGAGGAAACGTACTCGCTTATAGTCCGCGATGATAACAAGAAGGAGATGAAACGTTGTTAAAATGTGCATTGATGTTGCCGTACCGATGTGTCGTAGATATATACTTTCTCGATGAGGTTTTCGCAGTTGGGGGAGGGGGAAGAAGAAAAGAAAGAGAGAGAAAGAGAGAGAGAGAGAGAGGGAGAGAGAGGAAAAGGGCGATGGTATAGATGACTGCATTAAAAACTGTATCGTACTTTTTTCTTTTGTTCTTTTTTTTATGTTAAAAAAAAAGGAGAGATAGATGGGAAAAGGAAGAAAGAAAGAAAGAAAGAAAGAAGGAAAGAGAGAAAAGAGAGAGCAAGCCTAATTACGTCTCGTCTTGTCAGAAAATATATTATGAAATGCCTGAATTGTCTGGTTCGTTTCTAGTGGTACGAGCGTGTATTTCGTCCGACATGTCATACGAGTTATTTATACATAGTTATATAGATACTATGTAGAGGCGAGAAATAAAAAGTCGAAAAACCGCGAAGGAAGATATTTCCTCGTGGATGCACGCGAGAGAGCACGTACCTTCGTAGTCGACGGTTTATCATTTCTCGCGAGTTCTACATGACCGATGACGGCTCCAAGATGAGTAGCAAAAGACGAGCCGAGCAACTGTTGCATCCCTTCTTCTTCCTCCTTCTCTCTCTTTCTCTCTCTCTCTCTGTTCTATCTCCGTCTGTCTTCTCTGTTTCTACATCTTTTTCTTTCGGTATTCCACAGGCTCGTGTCTCGAAATCTATCTGGATTTCTTAGTGTCTCCTTTTATACTCGAGATTGCTTTTAAAATTAAATTCTTCGTCGTCTAAAAATGCAAAAGATCGGATAATCGTAGAAAAAGCAGTTTCGAGTTTTTTTTCTTTTGAATCATTCTTAACCCTAGAAGTGTTCACTCATCGTAATATTTTAATTACGTTGAAATACGATCGATGTCGCAAAACATTAAATGTCGATTTTGAAGAAGAATGTAGAACGATAGGCCCGTTCGTAGCCAAGTGGTCGCCACGAGATGAGCAACTGTTGCATCCCTCGAGTTTGACGCTCCACCCTCCTCCCACGAGTCTACATTCACCCTCGCTTTCTCACTTCCTCTCTCTCTCTCCCCCTCCCTCCTTCCCTCTTTCTCACTTCCCAAACTAGAACTATCCCAATCTCCACCCTTAGAACGTGCCGAGCCGTACCATCGAATGAAACGCCAGCTCTAAAACGTCAGAATCGAAGGAGAACGATTCGCAGGCGCGACGAAGAGTCAATTATCCGGATGGACGGCGGATTCTCGAAATGTTGAAATAAAACTCAAATATAGCAGTACTCGGAACGATTCGCTCTTTCCGTTCGCAAGATATTTCACAGATTAACATGATTCGAGGGCCCGTACGGAGAATGGAATCTTTCTATGCATTAAGTGCGGTCAAGAGGAAGAAAGAAGGAAGAGAGAGAGAGATAGGGAGGAGGTTTAAGAAGGGGGTTTAAGAAGGAGCGCGGTGCAAGAAAGAGTGGAAGGAAAGCGAGAAAAGAAGAGGGAAAGGAAGATGAAGGTAAAGTGGGAGGAACGATGAGGGTAGCTAGAGAGGGAGCAGAGAGGGGAGAGGGGGTAGTAGGGACGAGCAGCGTCGCGGCGCGTCACGTCGAGAGGAAGAGAGAGGGAAAGAGTGAGCCGCCGTGGCTCAGGTTCGAGTCAGTCTGCGTCCGCCAGTCGTCGCGACGTCCTCGCGAAACCGTCGATTCCCTCTTTGCGACTAGCTGGCCCTCCTCCTCGTCGTCTTACGACTCCTGCGTACATCATAGAATTTTCAAATACTTTAAGAGGCACTTCTTGCTTTTTACAATTTTCGACAAATTTCCAATAAAGTAATTCTCATACTTTCCTCTTGATTAAATTCGAAAGAGAAAGTTCTTCGAGTGGTATTCGTTAATCGTTTGCTCTATCTTTCTCGGGAAAGTGTTGAAGAAGCTACATATAATAATATATTTTATTATTTTGACGTTTGGAAAAAAGCATCGCCGAGACTAGAAGATACAGAGAGACAGTGATATCGGTGAGATATAAGAGAAAGTGAAGATATAATATCGAAAGAGGGAAAAGAAAAAGAGAAGATTTTTCTTTCACGGAAGATAATATCGACTGTTTTCGAAAACTCTGCCCTCTAGAACGCTCCATTTTCTCTAGCTTTTTTTTTCCTTCGACGACGTATAAACTTCCTTAGCTTTTACGCTCTTATCGCATTCGTATAAAAAGCGGTGACTTTTGAAGGAACTTCGGTAAGCGGAAACTCGGATATACCGTGCACGCTCTTTGAGAGCTTTTCCCGAGCATCCAGAGTCAGTTCGATCGTTGCTCCATTCGAAGACGACGTCGACGACGACGGATGGGTCCCCCGTTTTGATCTCCCATCGAAGATCTGCTATCCCTCTGCTACTTTCTGTAAGTAAACTTCGAACATATAAACTTGCTTCGATACACTTTTCTTTTTTCTCTCTTTTTTTTTTATCTGAACAGTTTAATGATATCCGAGAGAACGTTGATACTCACCTTAGAAAAAATTTGTTCTAGCGTTAAATACAGTATGAGTCGATAGAGTTCCTCGCTGATTTTTATTTTTTTTTTCCAATCGTCAAAAACAGGTTATAAATACGTTTTCAATAAATAACATCCGACGAATCGAACGAATCCTCGTGCTAATACCTTTAATCGAGGAGATTAATTCGCACGGAATTTCGCAGCTGCCGAATCGAGCGGATTTATTATAGATTTCATGATACGTCTACCGATTCGATTTAACTCCAACGATCTCGTTATTAATTCCCGAGATATTTACGGCCGATGAACGTTGATAATAATTCCTAGCTCGAAGAAATAAGAAAAAATTCATGGATCGTTTTCGAAAAATTGTAAGGTTTTTCTTTTTTTCCGAGAAACGGTAATTCGTATCGTTCCTTTCCGCGTTGAACGGTTGACCGTCGCGATACTCGACATTGGGAGATCGTAATTAAATTCTTTCACCATTGCTAATGACTTTTGGCACTCGGTGTTCGTCGGACACATATGTTATTTAAATTTAAACGCGACTTATTTATTAACGTCGTTGGGAAAGCATGTTGCGTTTAGTAAAGTAGACTACTACCTCGCTCTCAATTATTGGCAATCTTCGAAACGATCATACTCTTTTGTATTTTAAACGAAAAAGAAGAAAGAGAGAGAGAGAGAGGGGAGGAAATATTTTTTCGATCAGCGATCGATTAAAATGCTACCGGTGTTGATCGTAAATGCCGCATTAATGTTTCGCGGGATGTTAATGCGCGACCACGGAAATTATTTATTCAGCGAGCGTGCATTAACGAACCTTCGGCCGTAAATTACCGAGCGTGCGATGCGACGGACTTATCTGCATCGATGACAACTCGGCCGCACACCGCTACCTACGAGCGTTTACGTGCCGGTGGAGGCGCGTGCTAGTCGTGAAATGCAAGCGCATTAATAAAACATCGCGGCGGAATTGAAAATCGCACTGTGAAAAACTGCGGATTGCGGTCGATTGGCGGGGATGAAGAAAATGGAGAAAAAAAGAGGGAAAAAATAAAAGAGAGAGAAACGAAGCAGCGATTGGATCGTACGGAATGCGTTTTCGACGTTCATTTAACTTTAATTAAATATTAAATATTCCGTCGACGCGAAAATTACGCTACGATTCGAGGGTAGGAAATTTTCTGCTCCTTTTTCGGCTCGTCCCGTCCCATAAAGCAGAGTAAGTAAAGCTGTGAGTGGATAGACCAGGCGAGAAGTAGGAGGATTAATTTGGCGATTATATTCACTGTAAATCAACTCCGGCGCTACCGCTCGGCGAATTTCACAATTTAATCTTCGGCGACACTCGTGCGATACGTCGTCGTCGTCGTCGGCGTCTGCGTCGTCGACGACGGCGACGAGGACGACGACGAAAACGACGACGAGAACGACGACGCTGAACGACGACGCTGAACGTTAAGTCTCTTTAAGCACGCACGAAACATTTTCTCACGAAATCTGCTACGGCCAGGCCAAAAGTTAACGTTAAACTCGGGAATGCATGGTATATCCTAGTTTTCGAGTAAATTAGCAAGAGAAAGAGAGAAAGAGAGAGTAAGAGAGAAAGAGGGAGATATAAACCCGACGAAGACAGTTCTTAGTTTCTGCAGACCTTCGTGTGTACTATACGCGTTTCAAAGTTCAAGATTTATGCGAGCCACCGTTGTAACCGCACCTGTATGGAGTTTCGCGAGTTGTCTGACAACGTGGATTGAAAAAAATGCTCTCGCGTAGTTTCTTTCTCCTTCCGCATTTTCTCAATCTGCCGACAAATTACTGAAGTCAAGCTATTTTGTTAATCTCTGAGATTTCCCATTGCACGTTGTTTCTCCGAACGAAATATTTTGATTGAATTAAATCAAGGGTTTTCGTCGGGATTAAAAATTACAGGGGCTTTTTAAAATTGTACAAGAGAGAGAGAGAGATAGATAGATAGATAGATAGATAGATAGATAGATAGATAGAGAGAGGGAGAGAGAGAGAGAGAGAGAGAGAAAGATGAAATCTTTTCTCGCCGTTTCTTCCTCTTCGTCGTCATCGTCGTATTCGAAGTACGATTCTTTCCTCCCCGACGGGGAATACAGCTCGCTTTACTTCTGACGAGCGTATATTTTCCAATATCTTCTGAATGGAACATCCAATCGAACTGCGCCTTTTAACTGCATGAAACATTGCAGGCAACTCCTTCCGTATTTGCCTTTCAGCTTCGTCTAGCGTTGTGAAAGAGCTGCAGACTTTTGTACGGTGTTTCCGCGTTTCTTAAAAAATGCCCTTATTTTACTCGAACGTGTAGTATAAATAGATCGATGCATCACTCCGATATCGAACGATCGTACGGGCGTTCGTTTTTACGCTTTACTTTGCGAAACGCAATGTCTAAATTTCATTCTGAAAAGAACACAGATAAGAATTAGTCTTTTATTTTTAGCCTTTGAATCTTCGAATCTAAAATAGGATGTAAATTCGTCTGACAAAAGTACGTCTCGTATCATCCCTTCGAAAACATTCTACATTCTACATTACTACATTCCGCGGTCTCTTTTGTGCGTGGAACCCGATAATGAAACAAAAACATTGATAACCATACGCGGATATATTACCACGTCGAATATTATTCCGAATTTACGTCCGCACAGGCGGAACCATTGTATTAGATTAATCGCTTATTAAATCACGATAAATATTTCACGAATATCCCGTTGAAGAGAGGCCGCTCGGCCACATTTGCAAACTGCATTCTTGGTTAATGGCCATTGTGAAGGTGCACCGCTGGTTCATGCGCGGCATCCGTTCGTGTCAACGTAAATATTTTCGTTACGACTTTCTCTATCCCCTCTCTCTCTCTCTCTGACCCCCTTTTTCTCTTTTCGGAACGAGATTTTTTTTAATTAACGTCACAGGAAATACAAAAATATCTGTGCAACGTTTATTATATTATTCGTATTAATGATAGAAAAGTTATCGTTCGATAATATTTATGGAATTTAGCTGGAAGATGTTTATTTCATTCGCTGTACGTTTTCGAAATGGGATTATCGTTCATCGATACGTTAATAGTAAAAATCGAATTATATCTTGGACAAATTAATAAATCCATCGTGCGATAAAAGCGATTTTAATTTCGTTTGCGAAAGGTACATAGAAAGAACGGGCGGGTTTCTACGACTTTTAAAGAGACAGAGAAAAAGAAAGGAAAGTCGAACGTAGATGGGGTATCTTTAGTGCGAGCTATTAGCTTAGTAACAGAGACACTAAATGATGTTCTCTGTTCTGTCACTCGGTACTACTGCAAAAAGCGATACGTTTGAATCGAAATGATCCATTGTACCGATTCTATACGAGAGTTACGTAGAGCACGCGTGGTTTCGATGTAAATGCCTCTGGTGGTCGACTGCGTACTTCGTAATTTCGCTACGGCGAATACCAATATCGGGCCGAGCAACGAAATTTTCGCCGTTACGATTTCATCTCTTATCCGTACTACCGTGATGTCGAGTGATCGTCAAAGAGAGAGAAAGAGAGAGAGAGATAGATAGATAGATAGAGAGAGAGAGGGAGAGAGAGAGAGAGAAAGAGAGAGAGAGAGAGAGAGAAATAGAAAGAGGCAATCCTTTCTACGTGATACGAAAAACTCGAGAAAATTGCAATGGAACGCGATTAACTTCCGAGAGAGAGAGAGAGGGAGAGAGAGAGATATTTGGTGTGGTTGCGCTAAATATTATTACACAGGTTACGGTTATAGTTGGGATATTAAAAGGATCCAACATGGACCGTTCAAGAATTTTTCATAGCAAGGGTTGTTTCTTTTATATCAATTATTCCAAGTGTCGTACATGCGTTATACGCGTTAAAAAACACCTTGCTTACCACCGTTCTTTCATTTTTCAAGGTCATAAGTAACGAATACCGCCAGTTTATTCCACCCTCGTTTCTTCTCGTATTCCAACGAAATATAATGCGTCGGTGGATACGTAAATCGTCCGCGACACGCGTATATATTTACAGGGGGTGTACGAAAAAGTCGCAGAACGCATGCGACTCGTGGGACGAAAGAACGCATTAAGGGGTAGCTACCTTGCTTTATTTTTTTCCCCTTTCTCTCTCTTTCACCACGGTCGTGATTTCGAGCTCGTGAGGTTTCTAAAACAGAAAAAAGAGAGGAAAGGGACACGAGAATGGGAGTGATAAAAAATAGAGAAGAATAATTGCCGTTGGTCGATTTTTGTTGGTAAAGAGTAGGGCGGATCAGTTCGGTGACAGTTTACCACTGGCTGGAGACTGTAATTTTACGGTCGCAATTTAACACGTTACACACATTATCGGTCCCAAACCGACGGACTGCGGAAAGTTGCGATAAACATATGTGGAAATTCACGCGCCGTTCATGGTTGCGGACGTGAAAGCGAGAGAGTAAATGAGAGAGAGAGAGAGAGAGCCAGAATATCTACATAGGTTCATCGTTATACATGAGCGAGCGAGAGAGAAAGAGGAGAGAGCGCCGAAAACCCAGAGGAGTTTCAAGCTGCGCGAAAAATAGGACTCTAGAGTCCTCTTAGCATGTCCAACTTACGAGCGCCGTTACCGATACATTCCGCATAACGACGGATTCACGAGGAAAATCTTTCGATCTAGAGTCCCCTTCGTAAGATCGTCGACAATTTTTTAACACGATCGAGTCTCTTCCTCGATTCATTCGATCGGATTATTGAAACAAAAAAGATATTCTATCGATTTGTCCGATGTATAAGTTTTATAATTTCTTGAATATTTCTTGGAAAAAATTGATAATTATCGAACTATTAACACAATTTTTATTACGATCTATCGATCGTATCGACTAAATATCTTACCAGTAAGCATCGCGTGTAACATCCGTTAATTAAAATAGTACGCATAGGTACTGGTGGAGTTTAATTGGAGGTCGAAGGAATATTGATTCTAAATAATAAATTTGCCGTGGAACGTGAAACGCTCTCAACTAGCTTGTTATACGAGAGAAAGAGAAAAAGCCTCGATTCTCCCGTGTAACGAACTATTGGGAATTATTAGCGTGATTTAATAATGGATCCGTCGAAATTGTACGTTCGTGAAAATCACTGAATTATAAAATTATCGAACGACACGTATACCTAACTACGATGGAGCGATGTGCCTCTCACAATCAGTATAAAAGAGAAATTATTCAAAAATAAAAAGTGAAAGAGAGAGAGAGAGAGAGAGAGAGAGAGAGAGAGAGAGAGAGAGAGAGAGAGAGAGAGAGAGAGAGAGAGAGAGAGAGAGAGAGAGAGAGAGAGAGAGTGATATAAACTACACGTTTTAATCGGTGTTATACGGTACAGAAAAAATGAAAAAAATATGAAAGTAGCAGGAACATGCAGATATATAATCGAACTGAAAAATATCAAAGTTGAATTATGTTCTCGTAAGGAACGTGATGCGAGTCGAGTCAATAACCCGATTATAGGGTAGATCCGCAATAGCACACGTTGAAGATGCATCTCAGGAATGTGTTTTTTACGGCGATTGAAATAAATGATAATAAATAACCAGGGTTTTCTTTTTTTACAGTTCTTCTTTTTATTAATCGCTCAAAAATGCGATATGGTAGGAGTGAGGACTTCGTAGGTATGATTTGTAAGTGATATAAATATGAATAATATAAACACGATGCTTTTTGGGTGGTACTGCTTGATATCATTGCGACGCGAAAGCACGCATGTATCACGAGAACGATGCCGCTGTACTTTTATTATTCGACGAAGTAATTCATGGAAACGCGAATAATACAAACCGTATGGGCACCGGTGCGGCAATAAATTCTTCCTACGCTTTACAACGAGGCGAAAACATCGACGTTGTTTCGAACCGTAGCGGAACGCGTATTTTTCCTCTGGGAGGAGAATCCACGTCTTGAAATTTTCTTGGCACTTTGTAATAGCGGAGGATTAATCTCCTCGTTTTTAGCGGAATTTACTACTGACGTTGATAACGTACGGTCGCACGGCGTCATGTGTCGAACTTTAATAGACAATCCTTTTTACGATTATCTTTATTAGTAAAATTGATAAATTTACAGAAAGTACAATCAATTTTTTTTCTTTCTCCTTAAATTTATCTCGTAAAAAATGTTACGTTTCCTTCTGACTCGTTAAAAGTAAACAACGTGAGATTTTCTCTTCGCTGGAAAGTGCCTTTCTTTTGCTTACAGTTTCAAGGTACGCCGTACGGATTCACGACGATCAACTAGAGTCGATTCTACGTCGCGATCGTAGAAAGCAAGCACAGGGTGTAAGTTAAAGCCGTGCTGGAACGAGGGTAGGAGCGCCACAGGGAGGAACTTGTATGGAAGGGTAGACGGGAAGAGGTGGCTTCGCCCGATTTTACGCAATGCATTTTAATCGCGAGTTTAACGTTACGGGACTCTTGGACGGAGAAGGGTCGTTTCGAGAATCGACTTCATGCTGTCGTTCCGCAGCCAAAGAGAGAGAGGGAGAGAGGGAGAGAGAGAGAGAGAGAGAAGGAAAGGTTTATTCGACGACCGATGTGCTTCAGCCACCGTACGATTCTCGCCCTCTCGATTCAGGGTCAGCACCCTTTTTCTTCAGTACTTTCTATTTTCTTTTTGCGTTGTCGGACCTTCGAACACGTTCAACTTTATGCTAATTACGGTCGAACGGGAAATCTTTTCGGGTCAATACGCCCGAAATAAATTCTGTCGAGAGCGATTATCGACTTCTCCCTTTATCTAGGCTATTTCCATTATTTCTTCTTTCATACGGCGAATTCAGGAGGAGTTTCTTCTTTTTGATGTTGGCAAAGTTTCAACTCGAACGCCTTCGAACTTGCGACGACTATTTTGAGAATTTTCCTAGTTATGAAAATCCTCAAGGAGAAACAACTTCGTTGTTTCCTCGCTACGTATCATTTGATTTGCCACGTTAAGGGATTTCACCAGTTTCCAGGACGCTCGATAAAAAGGGCTTTCCACCGTCTTTTGGAGCTTGCCACGTAGGTCCGCGCCTTTTCTCCCTTCTCTTTTCCCACACTGTCGCGAGATCTCCATTCGCGCCTCATAATTAAAGTCTCCCGACATGGAGTATTTTCTATTAACATTCCTAGCTAACTCGGCATACTCAAAATGAACGAAAGCCATTGCGGTATGTTGCACGTGCTGGCATGGCACACTTCTGCTCAACGGGAATGTCACGAGCCGGATCTATCTCACCCTCTCTAACCCCTTTTACTTCTCTTATCGTCCACTACATTCTCGAATGGAATACCTAATCTTCTCTAGCGATAACTCTTAAAGTTTTGTATTCGAGTATTCGCTTATATCTAAACTGCAAGGAAAAATTAAATACTTCTTTTTTCTGCTCTCACGTTTTTCGGATTTACAAGCGAGTCACTAAAAAAAGAAAGAAAAAAGAAAAAGCTAAACTATACAATGACATCCAGTGCCACGATATCGATCATAGCACGAATGAATCTAACTAAAACGGTGTCACGAACGGAATAATTAAGAGCTTGGCCGTCAAACAAAATGCTACGTTGCGAAATCCGTTCTTGTCATGTTCGCGTCACAACTGGCCAAATTTGCGAATCTGCAACGGCAAGCAGCGTGTTGCATTTGTCTCCGATATGAACATTGGTACTATCGGAAAAGTGGTTTGCGCGTAACTTTGACGAAACGTGAGGGATGTGTCATCTCTTGTGTTAAGGATCACGTTTCACACATCATGCAGTTCTTAACTCGGTAACTTGTAAATTTAGAAGTAAATGGAATCCAGAGATTCGTAAGTAAAAGTTTGACCTTTTCTTCTCGCATCAAAGTTCCTTTGAAGATGGTTCTGGCAAAGAGAAAGACAGACAGAGAGAGAGGAAGACAGGAGAATAACTTTCCAAGTTCGTAGCTGTTAGCAAGTGCCAATGGATCATCGTCATAGAGCAAAAAAGAAAGTTTATTTCGAGCGCTATCGAAGAAACAAAAGACCACCCTGGCGACCATAATCGCACGGACGTGCGATCTTAAATACTTTTCAAGTCGTGGCACGGCACGAGTAATCGTTCACGGAAATTAGGTATTCCAGGACGATGAAACGGAAGATCTGAGTTTCTCGCGGATAGGTCCTATCTCTTAACCGGTGTTGGCGATGAGAATGCCGAGCCGGATAGAAGGAACTATTCAGGAGAGGTAGAGAGTGTGATATTCGCGTTAAGTAAAACTCCGCTTTTTATAGGAAAACTATGGGAAAGCATGTAGGTAAGTGGTATAACTATAATCTAGGATGATCTAGCTTAATTTAAAGTCCGCTCGAACTTTTCCACCAGTAGCAGTAATGGTAGTGGTGGCGGCGCCAGGGTAGCAACACCACCACCACTTGCTGCCGTTGCTTACCGAAGTGGATTGGCTATTATCAAATTCGTTTTGAATAAACGAAATAATGAATTCAATGGCTGAGAAGCTGAATAAATTTCCAATGTGGTACGGCGCCGCTATTATTTATATATTATTTGCATTGGGCTTTGTTGGTTCGATTATTATTTATTTACATGAGAGAATAATTATATCAAAGGCTCCGGTTATCGCGAACGTTTCTCTGACCTTCTCATTTTATACAAATACATTGACGGAGGAAGCGATTTCGTAAAATGGTATACGGTTTCGCGATGGTTAATAAACTCGGGATGATCTATGTTCTCGGAATCTCCCATAGCGCGATTCTCTCGGATCGAACTTCTCTCCCCAAAGTCACGATTACAAAGGATCTTATGGACGAGCAAGACGATTAATCTTTACCGGAGAGTCGCGTTTACGTAACAATAGATATATTATCTCGGAGAGTAGTCGGTACGCTCGAAACGATCTCAGGAAGTCTATTATACTTCTGCCAGGCTTGGCTCCCTCGCTAATTAATCACACGGTAGAATGATTAAAAACTGGTTAACATGGGCCGGGGGCAAGTGGTAGCATTCGAGTGCTCGGCTATCATCCGAGAAAGAAGAACGAACGTTCAGGGAACGAGGAGAGTTCACAACAAAGCCCTTTGTATAGGTACGATGTGTTGTGTCATGCTCGTAGGGATCGTACGAGGAGTCGAGTACTAATCGTTCGTCGTAATGCGAACTATGGATAATGCTCGATCGGATGCGCTAAGATAGCCTTCGTTGTCTTCGAACCTGTCGAGGATCCCCTCTGATTACTTTCGACGAGTTCAATGCGGAAAAAGCAAAGAGAAATAAAAGGCGATACTTTGTTCTGGAAGATTGGTATTTGCTGGAAGCATATGCGTAGCAATATACAAAAAGGGAGAAGTGCATTATCTGTCATCCGCCTTAATTCGACCGGTTCCTCTTTGATTTAATTTCGTCAACGTTATCACTTGTCATATGTATTTATACATATCATCATTATATATATATATATACTAGCATCTAATATGTTACAGCAACTTGATACAGAAAGCCAGCCAAAGCGTTGTTTTTACGCTGTTTCATTTGTATTTCGCATAATGCCGATTGATCGTATTATTCATCGGCTAATTCGATATACGAATACGCACGCGATTAATTGCGTTTTAACGTTCCGTTTGAAGTTAATCTAAAAGGCATACCTAAAATTTAATCGAATCTTTTTTCTACGGTGACGGTTCTCCTTTTTGTTTTCGTTAATAACATCTGTCTTCGTTTGCATCGTTTTATTTAATTTCGATTCGAGTCGAGCAGAGATTTTACCGGGCGAAAGAACTTTTTGCGAAGCATGCACATTTCGCACTCGGATACCTTCCGTTCCTGTCGACGTAAATTCGATTCGTCGTTGAAAACGAGCTTGGCTCTTTTGGTAAGTGCCTCTTCTCGACGCGTTCAGTGATACGAACAGCGCGTAAGGAGACACCGCTCGAAAATGGCGAGACCGTGATCTCGTCTCGATTACCTGCTTCGAAGGTTTTGCGGAATAGTAGACCGAGATTCCATCTAAACAAATCGTTTCGAAAAACCTACCGACATACCTACTTGTCACTCTTTCGATTATCACTTAACAGGTCGTTTCTCAAAACCTCGACGGATCTTTCTTCTTTTCATCAAAATGTAACGTCACCTTTCTGCTGACTTTGTTCCTATTTCTATCTAAAAAAAATATTTATTTTATTTAACGTTAAGGATAGAGTTTTTCTTGGCAAGATACGACAGCATGAAAATAACAATTTTCAAGATATTTTCGATATCTTTTTTCTCTTTTCCCTATCACGTCGTCGTATGCGTAAGACTTTTTTTCCAATTTTAAGAACAAGCGACTCGTAACAACTTGAAGCGACAACAGTCATTCTGTTCGAGCATCGTTAACGAGCGATGAAACGTAAAGCTGGTTAAAATTTACAGAGAACGTACATCGTTGAAAACACATTTACACCCTTGTACTTAGAAGACTTCGATTAGAAGAAAGCCGAGCCTTTTCATTTTCGTGTCGCTCGTCTCGCAAAGGGTGGCATAAAACCTTTTGAAAAGTGACGTACGAAGGAGTTAGAGTGCATTCGCCGTAAAGAGGATTTGCGAACTGAAATGAAAGTTCCCCGGTTCGTTTCTTGGATTTTCTCGCGATGATCTTTCGCGGGTTGATAAAAGTTTTAGATCTTGGATGATCGCCGATTCCTAAATTCTTTGGTAGGAAATCCGTTTCGGGCGCGCGAGTGCCCGTGTCGAAATCAATTACGGCAAAAGAGACGATCGTTATTGGTTCGCGAAAAGTTTCCTTCGAAATCGCTTTTAACTGGCGTGCCAAGTGCACACTGGGCTCGATTATTAATCTTCTTCTTTTGCGTTATGCCAGGCCGTGGAACTAACTTATTTTTTTTATAACCATGCAATCGGCCGGACGTCCGATAGGAAGATCCTACCTCGGATTTACCTTGATTTCTTTTTCAAAGCTCGACGAAGACGAGCTCATTTCGAACGGATGTCCTAGACAGTTGGAAATTGGACAATGTCCCTCTTGGTCCGGATGGATCTTGCCCCCGTATATTTCAAGCCAATCTTTCTTAAGATCTCGACACGCTCGTTAAAAAATCCGATGGTTTTTTTCACAACGCGAACGGAATCGGGATGTTGCATCAAGAATTCACCTGGAACTTTTTCCCATTGACTTTAACTCCTACTATACGGACGAATTCTTCTTTCGGATAAAATCTTGCTATAAAATTTCGTTCGAACGGTATCGTCCTTGAAATCCGTCGTGAACGTTGTCCGTTAGGTTGTTACGTTGATTTGTCGTAGGAGGAAATTGTCGGGAGAAGCGGTATAAGCGGGATATTCTTTGGAAAAACGAATTTTCTTTAGCGCCCAGGATATTTTGTCGCGCAAACCGAGGCAAACCGGGGCAAACCGAGGCAAACCGAGGCAAACCGAGTAAAAAAGGTAGGATAAGAAGAGCCGTGCAAGTTACACCGCAGACGATGATTCGGTACACACTCGCGCGCGCGCACACGTACCTATGCGATTCAATTTTCATGGTGTTTACACTAAGCAAGTCACTACCGATAATGACTTGAACAAGTTTCTTGCTCAATTTTCTTGCGCTCGGAAAGCCAACTTCGAGGGTAAATGCAGCCGGCGACGTAAAGAAGCTAACGCACGCGAAAACTTCCTAGTAGTTGCAGTTTTAGCGAGTGCGAACGACTTTCCTTACCTTCGGACGTTCACAGAAGTTCGCACAAACACATTTTTGTTCCCGCGAGATTATAACTTAGGAGTTTTCGTCTCTCCTTGCTTCGGGCCCTTCTCTCGTTCTTTCGTTTATTTAATTGGACGTTTAAAAAAAAAAAAGAAAGAAAAAATGCGAGAGAACAAACGATCGACGGAAAGATACGATGAGAAAATGAAGTAGTACCCGGTACAACTATGTACGAGACTATATACGACCTTTCCAAGGATAAATTGAAATGAAAGAAAAGTTTGGAGAAAGGTTGAGAGAAAGAGGAGTCTATTGTTACACGTCAGTAACTTGATTATTAATATTCCATTGTCGTTATAACACCGTAACGCATGCATTAAAGATCACATTGATCTCCCTATTTCTGCATATTTATGAAGTCAACGACGTTATCGATTTACGAGCTCGTACGAGGCTTCCCATCCTCGAGCCTCATACATAGTACAGCATTTGTTGCTTCGTTAATGATCTGAGTAGTAAAAAGAAAAAAGAAGGAAGAAAAGAGGAAAAGAAAAAAGAAAAAAAAAAGATTGAAAACTCGAGTTCGATTAAAAATGTAGCACAATCAGCGCGCTAGAGGTTACCGATCAATTTTTTATGCAAATTTTGTCGATTCAATCGCATTCCAGATGATCGAGTTGAGCAATGCTATATAACGAGAGAGAGAGAGAGAGAGAGAGACTGTAGCGAGGAGCTACGAGGAGTAGCGAATATAATTAGAACGAGAACGGTCGAGATAAATACGCCACGAAAAATCTATTCCCGCGTAAATATCGCTTCGTGTTACTCATCCATGAGTAGGAGGCGGTGGAGGTGGAGGTTGAGACTATCCCAACGACGATAAATCAGTGCCACCGTGGTCTTGTACCGACGTCGAATCGGCACACCGGGAACGATGTTTACGATGACAGATTGCCTGCAAAATTATCTACAAGCCGAAGAAAGGCACGAGTGACGGACTAAGAGAGAACGAGAGAGATAGTCGTATGAATCTATCTCGGAAAATAGAAAGAAATGGCGGGACATAGAGGGCAAAACAAGCGAGTAAAACGTACATATGCGCTGTTTGCTTAAACGGTCTCGAGATATCGAAGGAGCTATCTTACGCGTATTGCTATGTTTATACAAGGCGTTTCATATTAAAGCGTTACCAAGAGGATATCAAGTCGAAACGTATGGAAACGTTTGTGTCTTCTTCCTCGAGGAAAAACAAAGGAGATGGTTTTATTCTCGAATAATCAGGAAATTGTACCTTAAATTCAATCTGTTCCTTAATGCAATTGGAAATGATGTATCGATGGGCTAACGCTTTACGTGAAACATCCTGTACGGATGCGAAGATAAAGTTATGCATGGATATGTGGAGAAACACAGAATACACAGATGGGACTTCAATGTCTCAAAGAATCGGATAGTTATTGGTATTTAGAAGAAGAGCATCGGAGAACCATAAACTTTGACGCTCGAACGATCCTGCTGCTTTCTTCGGTGGAATCGTACTGCGAGGATAGAAGGACGGGCAAAAGAAAGTAGAGAAGAAGGGATGGGATATGGAGTGCATCTGCATTTAAAGTGGTTGCGCGCTTGCCAGACCCTACTACCTGCGTCAAATCGAAATCACGTGTGCGTCAGAATGCACGCGCATATACCGAATTGAGTAACACCTAAGAGGAACGCGATCTTCTTATCTCGAGAAAAAGATATAGAGATAGAGATGGAGATAGCGAAGACAATAGAGACGTTTCGTTTGTTTTATCAACGACTGGTGTTTCGTCGAGCCGGTGTTACGCGCGTGAAATCGAAGAAATTGGGTTTTAGGAATCTGGAAAAAAATAACTTTCGGACGGTTTCAGCGTCGTAAAATAAGGGAAACACTGATATATACTGATATATACTAGACTAGACGGATATTAGTCAAGAGTCATCTTAATGTCGTGCGGTGTAGCGACGCACGCTCCTTCTTCGGCACGGCGTTGTGCATAAATCTAAACACAGAGTTAAGGACAGTAGAGTTAAGGACTCCATTAAGCTTAAGCTTAAGTTCGGACGACGGGCGGTGATAAACAAAGGAGCCAATTTGCCAAGAACTCGACTTTGGGAACGGATTTCACGATCGAAACTTTCCTAAAATTGGAATTAACGTTTTTATGATATTAACCAACAGTGTCGCCGTATTACGTTGCTTAGAATTCATGAATTTTATATCACGCGTTGGTCTTTCATCAACGCGACTCTATCCGCGTTACCTTAATTACATTCGTCTTCGTTTAAAGATACCTCATTACGAGAAAGGCATCCCTGTAGCAGGGCTCACGTTCACGCTCAACGTCGTCACGACGCGATACATAGTAGCAACTTTTCTTTATTTATCTCGTCCGATATACACGACTCTCCCCATCTTACTTCTGAGATGCCCTCGAAAAAAATAGTCCACTTAATTAAAGTCATAATTTAGACTCTTTGAAATCAGTTCGTGTTATCTATCAGCCGGATGCGTGCTTTTCAAAAGAATCGCGAATACGCGCGATGACGTACGGCCGTCAAAAATTCAAAATAACTAAAGTTCGATCTTGTCGAGTTTTGCGTAAATAAAATATCATTTTATTATTTACAAAGATGATTTTGTAGGCAGGTCGTTTGAAATTAACGCACGATCGGTCTCTCTCTCCCTTTCCCTCCCTCTTTTCTCTTTCGTATCGGCCGTTAATTTTATCGAACGGCTGTCGAACTGTCCGTTGGAAGGATTAATAAAAGACTTTCGGGCGATCTGGTTAATCTGGTTTACCGTAATTGTGTTCGCCCTAACGAGATCGTACTCTCTGGTAGCTCGCTTGCTCGTGCGCGCGCGTCATTAATGGCAGTAACGTTGAAGTTGCGAACAAATCGATGTGTGGCAACCGTAGCAATTCATCCCGCTCCAAAGTTCAACAGCTGTTAACGCCGAGTTGAGACTCGCATTAAGGCCCCCGTATAGCTCTCCAAAGCGATTGGAGCGGCGCCGGGAATGGTAGTCGCCGCTCACCGAGTTTCGTGTTTTCTCGGTTAAAGCGTAGCGCGTATATCGTTCGACGGAGAACAAGAATGAGAGAATGAGAGAACAAAAAAGGAAACGAAAGAAAGCAAGAAAGAAAGAAATTATTTATATTATTCAACCAGGTTATCTCGTAGTAAAAGTCTCTCTCTCTCTCTCCCTCTGTTTCTAATTCTGTATTCGTTGCCTCCCTTAGTTTACATTTTTAAATAGATAAAAAGCAATGTGCTCCTCGTCTACTAGTTGTTTCGCCGCAACTTCTTGCACTTCTCTTCGTTTCTCTTCTTCGTTAAAAAACAATTGCTACGAGTCGACGTTAGACTTAAAAACGCCTTCACAAATTCCATAATCTTTCGCGAATGATTAAAGCGTGTTAACGATGTATCGTTCGGTTTTATACGGTACAAATTCTAATAATGTTTCTTCCTCCGAGTATTGCACAAGGATATTCGCACTTTGAATTAACGCGTAGTACAAGTAATACGCTTTTAAAGTTCATAATTAAGTTATTTTATCAGTCTCGAATCTTTTTCCTTGGAATGCGTTAACTCGGACATTTTGACGTCTTCGCGAACCACGTTCCGTCCACGATGAAAGCTTAATTAAGCTTCGAGTACGAGCTTTTCTCTACAAAAAAAGAAGAGAGAGAAAAAGAAGAGGGCAAGTGAGAGAGAGAGAGAGAGAAAAGAAAAAAAAGAAAAAATTAAGAAAGAAAATAGAGGAAGTTGTAAAAATGAGAAACAAGAAATGAAAGAAGAATAAGGAGAAGAAGCAAAATGTAGGAAGGAAGAGCGATCTCCATTTTTTCCCCCCAGTCATTTTCTCTTTCTTTCTCTTTCTCCTTACAATCTAGAAATTTCTGCGTTGATAATCTTGCCAGAAGATACCATGCGTAGATTGCACCGAGGTCACCGAATAGTTGAACAAGCTTGAATGCCGGAGACTGGCAAGTAGGAAAGTAACGACAATGTCGTTGGTAGTTCTGACGTAAGGACGCTTCGTGAAAGAGGAAGAGAGAGTAGAGACAGAAATGAAGGACATTGTTTGTATTCCCACGCGTGTACCGTGGGCTCCTTGAAAAGCTCGGCCCATAATTTTAATGTTTTTCCTCCTTTTTCCTTTATCACCTTCTCTATCTTCTTTCTCTTTCTATCTCCCTTCCCTTTCCTTTTCACCCTTCTTCTATCTCTCTACCTCCCTTTTCTCGTTTCCTTTCTCTCTCTCTCCCTTTCGTTGGAGCCTTTATCATCCGCGAGTAGGATGAAAGCGTCGACCGCATGAAAGCGCGCCTTTTTGCCCGAGGAAATAAAAATTACCATGTCAGACATAAACCGCTCTACCTTCTCTCTCTCTCTCTTTCTCCTCGTTCTTCTCGGGCTTTCGTTCTATCTCCACTTGGTTCGTTTTCTTCGAGGCAACAAAGATTTTCTCCTGTCATCCTTCCACTGGCTCGACTCTCGTCCTTTTCCTACCACTCTTCTGGAGCTTTATTAACGCGACATTTAAGCCACGGTGCATACAAACGCGAACTCGCTGATCTTACGCGTAATTACGAATGAGTATTCATTCGCTGCTTCTCAAAATCGTTTCTTCTTTTTTCGATTTTTTCCTGCTTTGTCGTCCTTGTTGTCGTAGCTTATATTTGTGAAACTTCTTGCCAACGATTCGTAGAAAATTTTATGAGACGGAGTTGTATGCTCCTTTCATATGATTTTTATTCAAACGTATGCATTTATTGAATATTTATTAATATCGTATTATATTATCGAGGATTGATTTTCAAGTCTATGCGTTTTATTCATATTTCTATAGAAATTTTGTTTTTATAGAAATCTTTGAGAGAGAAAGGGATAGAAATACGCTTTCGCCAATTATGATTTGAAATTATGCGGAAGTTTGAACAAAGGGTTAAAAGCAACGCGGAGAATAAGTAAGACTTCGTTTTTGCCGCGAAAGAAAGCGCTCGTGTATCAAGTTTCTACTCGCTTAAGCAGACAGTAGAGCCGTTGATGCTGATGCTGGTGTTGGTGCTGGCTTAAGTAGTCTTCTGTATGAATAATAGTTGATGAATAATAGCTATGGTGTCTGTTGCTACCGCATTAGGTGGTGTGCGCGTGCATTCGCGATTCAATCGCATGTATGCACGCATACATATATTCGTAATTATTTATGTATAATAAATGTACCTCGATAGCGAATTGATAGTACGAATCTTGTACGCATTACACGATCGATTATCTCGGAACGAATAACTTTGTTCAATTTGGCAATTCAGCGTCCCCACCTATCGTATTTTTCTTTTCTTTCTTTTCTTTTTTTCTCTTTGAAATATTTTAAGTCACGTGCGGGTTATCAAACTGCGAGTATCGAATTACGGTTCTCGACGACGTTTCGAGCTAAGGAAAATGATGGAATAAAAGAGATTAATGAAACCATCGGAGATCGTAACTTTTAAAATAAACGACGAACGTCTTGCCATATAATTTCCTCCATCTTATTAAATCGTCAAAATCGAAATGTTGGATGTTTGTCTAATATTTCTTTCAACGATCGAAGAGATCCTAAAAGATTCCTCGAGATTTGAAGATAATAATTATTTTTTGTTTAATTCGGAAGAACAGTCGAATCGTCTTTCGAGGACTATTAATACTTATATAAATTCTTAACGACTATCCGTTATCGTAGTCGACGCGCTTCAAATTTAACGAATAATGGACTTGTATAAAATATGAAATTCTGGGTTGCTCTTTCTGATTTGAATTTCGAATGATTTTGCCTTACTCGTTAAAGGTCTAGGTAAGAATCGAAAGGATCGAATTGGAATTAAATGACGCAGAAAAAAGAAGAAGAAAGACAAATAGAAAGAAGGGGAAAAAAGAGAAGAATAAGAAGAGAAAATGATGGTTGTTCCCTTATTGTTCTTACACCTCTTCCTCATATTCAGGCAAGCCGCGCTCGATATATCTTGCATTAATTATCTCGTGCGGTAAACATCCCCGACGCCTATTTATCAAAACCGTTTGCTTTTCGTGCCTCTCGCTTCCCCTCGTTCTACGAATATTTATCATCTTAAACGGAAACGTTTAGCCGTAGAATAAAATGAAACGTTCGCTTGCGAGAAACGAGGCAACATTTTGAGCCCCGAACGAAAATGTTCAGAGAGAAAGGCGTTCGGTGTCGCTTAGGGAGCTTTTGCTCGCGATTACGAGCTTTCTATGCGAGTATATTCACGCGAATCATTCGCGCTTTTCATATTTCCAATTATTTTCTTATTCAAGGAATTTCCAAGGGAAATAATGAAGAGGAAAGGGGTAAGCCATAAAGGAACGAGGCAATCGACACGTTGCGTCGCAAAGGACTCGTTACTTTTGAAATCGATTTTAAAGAGCCAATGAAACGTAAGAGGGAGGGAAAGAGAGAGAGAGAGAGAGAGAGAGAGAGAGAGAGATAAAGATAGAGATAAAAAAGATCGATCGCCGAGCAGGGATTTAAAAGAGGTGCGGACTAATAATAAGCGAAATTTGATCGTAGAACCATTTACCGTGCGTGGTACCTTTTGGAATCTTTTAACTTGGAAAGGATCAAGAGTGGATAGCGCTCGTTCGAGGGTTGTCGTGAGTATCGAAAGGGCCGGGACGTGGCTGGATACTCACGCGTGTCTCTTTCCAAGGGAAAAGCCTTCGAGTTTAACGCTCGACTGACTTTCCTCGAAAATAAAGAGAAAGCGTGTCTAGCTCTTCCTTCTTCGTTTCTCTTTGCTCCTCCTCCGTGCTTTTCTAATCTTTCTTACGTTTCTTCCATTTTCTATCTCTTTCGGTCTTCCTCCCATTTTCACGCTTTATCTTCGTTTCTCCTCTTCGACTCGACTATACTATACTATATTTCTCTCTTTCTCTTTTCTACACACACACACACACACGCACACATACGCGTGCTTACTCACACATAGCTCTTCGCCGAAAGAGCCTATGAATATTTCAACGCCCGAATCTCGACACTAACGGTAAATCGTCTGCATGGTAGACGTGCGTGCCACGAGATTCCGTTTGCGAAAGAAAGAGAGAGAAAGGAAAAGCGAGAGCGTGTCTATTATACACGCTTCTATAGCTCTGTTATATCTACGCGGATCTAGCTTTTCCAAATTTTCGGGATCGAAAGACAATAACGCGACTAAAATTTCGAGACAAATTAGAGAGAGGGAGAGATCGTACTTTCTTTTCTTTTCTTCTCTTATAAATCGAAAATCGAGATTAGAGTTAGAGGGAGAGAGAGAGAGAGAGAGGGAGGATCGAGTCGCCTTCGAGAGACAGGAAAACGAACGAACTAAATGTTAAAGCGTCGAGTTGAATTAGAAATCTCTCTTCTCTTAATCAAACAAAAGTCGCGCATCGAGGGAAAGTCGATTGTTGAAATCAGCAAATTCGAAGAAGATCGGAATAACGTAAACTTATCTCAAAGCCGTCTTGAAGTGAAATCTGCTGAACGTCGTTTTCGCGATTACATCTCTTCTTCGTGTTTTTCTTTGCTCGATAGTCGCTCGTGCACCCGAGCACACATACCCACACGTAGTAGGATAGAAAACAGACCGTCCTCTTGGAATGATTCTTGTTAAATATTTATGAAGCTCCTGGTGTATTTAATGATTCATGGAACTTGACTCTTTCGTTCTCCGTTACTTCGATCCGGTAACTGCCTATCGAAAGATAGCGCGGCGCCTTTCAATCTCAATCGATATACGCTTTCGCGTACTTTCAAACTTTTCTCTACCTCGGTTCATACCGTAGAGTTAAGAAGTATCGCGGTTGATCTTACCATTCGATACATACGAAATGACGTCGTTTAGATAAGATCGCTTCGAAAGGACGAAAGTTTCGAGTAATGTATCGATTGTACGATATATTCTGTTCTTTCCACTTGGTCGTTTCGTTTCGAGTCGATTACATTTTTCGAGCAGATATCGTTTACGTTACCGACGATACGATCTCGAACGAGAATATTGAAAATTATCGGATAAGTTATGGATAAAACTATAAAAAAAATGATACGAATACGTCGTTGGTTACTAATTACTTAGTTCCCATAGACGGACAATAAGCGTCGCTTTGCGAGAGAATTTATCGTACAAAGGGTCGCTCTTGCGAAATATATATACTTACTTCGTGCGAATTTATATAATCTCTTTCTGTCGCCTACTCGCAATACGTATGTATTTTATATGCCCGTATACGTACGTATGCGGTGACAGACGTACACACATTTAGTCGATGCTAACCCAGCCTTGAGCAAACTTGTTAACGGTTCTGAATAGGAATTACATATGTCCTAACAGAGCGTAGTTAAGGAGCGCTCGCGGCGTAAAGCTACCAACAATGCGCTCTGAATAGCTAGGATTACAAACCCTCCGACATATAGAGAGCTTACTTTGACAGAAAGTCTAACGGACCATCCCTATATCGGCACGTTAACGGCATTGACAGTTTGTTTTGAATACCAACCTTGTATTCTTTGCTTACTCGCAAGTTAGCCGACTCCGCGGTTCTCTTTCCTTTCACCTTGCACTTGCTACCACTGCCGGTTAATTAAAATTGTTCAACGTTGCGAAATCATCTCGGCGATTAATTAAAAGGATCCCGCGCTCTCTTTCGCTTCCTCCTAGACGCCTTGAAAAATTCTCTTTATGATTTGACCCGGGAGTCACGTTGTAAAATCGTTTCTAGCACGTTTTGTAGTTTTCATCCTTTTATTCTGGATAGAGATTTATACTCTCTTTCTCTCCTCTCTCTCTTTCTCTTTCTCTGCGTGTATATCTATAGAAAGAGAAAGAGAGAGAGAGAGAGAGAGAGAGAGAGAGAGAGAGACGATGCGTCTGGTTTTAACTTTTTAAAGAAATTCTTCCTCTCACGCGATCGGTCACGCGTTAAAGTGGTTAAAGTTAAATTTCCTCGATTCCGCTTAAGTTCTTGGCGTGTAACAATTATTTATTGTTTTATTCAACTTGAACGTTGAATCGAAAGAAAATTTTTAACAGGCAAAGGACGTAATTGGCAGGTACTTAAAAAGGGAATGGGTCAAGGAGTGATGACGTTTCAAATCTCTTCGTGGTTCATTGTCAACGAGCATGATCGATGAGGGCAGAAGTCTATTGATAAACCTCGAGGGGTAGAAGGGACTCTCGATCTTTTTTCTCCCTTACCTACTGACAAATGACTCGCGCGAACGAGCTTTAATCGAACTTGAATCTGAAACGCACGATGCATCATCGCGTGCACACAACAAGGCACGTTGCACGCCTTCTATTCCGTGGGTATGTTTAAAGCTCGATTTATCATATTACCTTTCTCGATTCTCCTCCTTCCTCCCCTCCGTTCGTCGACTTATTCTATAGACGAAAGGACTCTTTGATCGCGTCGGAATAAAGTAGAATAAAGTTTACTTCGGAAAGAAACGTCCGGTTAGGTATTGGGTACGAGAGAGGGAGAGAGAGAGAGAGAGAGAGAGACAGATGCGTTTGTCGTAGCAAAAATGATAAATTAATGTTCCTTCGAAGCTCGATCGTTTCGTAAAAGCTTATCCTTTCGCTAGGAAAATAATCGTTCTCTCGCATTCGCGACGTCGTCATTGAAATTCCTTAAAAAAAAAAAGGAAAAGAAAAAAATTACGTTTCACGTAGGAACTTGAAAGGGGTAGACAAGACGAAAGGACATCGAGCAGAAAATTGATCTCACTGCGATTAAATTTATCGTATCTAACTAGCGACGATTTATGATCGTGGATTATTTCCAACTCTCTCTCTCTCTCTTTCTCTCTATATATATATCTTTCTCTTCTACATTCCTCTTCTCTCTTTACTCTCTTATGGAGTGCTTTACGAGGTGGACTTGACGATCGCGCCCGTTATCCGAGGGCTTTTTAATTCGCCATTAAATGAGCCCTCGCATGTGGGTCTTATACCTTAACGACCCGATGCGATCATTACTGCGTATTCTCCGATTTATTATTCAGAATTCTCTCGGTTTTATTTTACAAACTGAACTCTTCGATCGAAGTTCTTTAAAAAAGGAAGACTTTAAGATGTTGGGGGGGGGGGGGGGGGGGAGAGACAAAAAAGAAAAAAAAGAAAGCAAAGAAAATAAACACAAAACTTGCACGTTTCTCTTAAACTTTTAAAGCTAAGCAATCTTATAAACTCGCGAGAACAAAACTACGTAAGAGAGATCAACAGACTGCTAGCTGGATCGAGGAAGATCGAGAAAAAAGGAGAGAGAGAGAGAGAGAGAGAGAGAGAGAGGGGAAGAGAGAAAACAGGCGAGTCAGAGCGTTATCGAAAAGAGTTTTTCTAACGAGCAAAGCACACGGAAAATCAAGGGGGCTAAATAAAAGCCTCGAAGTCGTCCCGAAAGTTTCATCGTGTTTTACGTTGCCAACGGAAACCTTTCCTTCTCTTCACTTCCCTTTTCTTTTCTTTCTTTCTTTCTTTTTTTCTCTTTTTTCTTTCTTCTTATTTTTTCTGTTTTTTTTTTGATGGTGGTGAGCTTCATTAACTCCTTCGGGGATTCCATACATTACGGACGCGCCTTATCCAGGTGAAACGTATGGACTGTTCGCGTGCGTGGGGAAAAGGCCCGGGTGGTGTGTCTGGAGGAGTAGCAGAGAGAAGGGTGCCTGATTTGCCGGCATTGCCAGTAGCTATGATGGTAGTAGTTGGTGGTGGTGTTGGTGGTGGTGGATGTCTCGGTATCGGGGCGGATCTATAGATCGTGGCGGCTGTCCTCCATGAATCACACCCCTATCTGCTGGAATACGGCCTGTATTTACAACGGCACGCTAACCCTCCCACGCATTGAAACTGACACACACATAGACAAACATACACACATATACGTAAGGAACGACCGCAGACCAAACGTAACATACACACACACACACACACACACACATATGCATGTATATATACATCCATATATACATACATACATACATACACACATACATATGAATACGTGTATGGGAAGTCACTAGCCGCGCCTATATCTTTCTAATCAACTGTTTGTCTAATGTCTATGTAAATACGGTATGTTAATTATCCCTTGGATGGTAACGTGTGCTTTGACTATTAATCTCGGAAACATGCTTCTTCGTAGCGTTCGGTGCACTTCCTCTTCGACTCTCGGTCTGTCTATCTATCCATCCGTCCATCCGTCCGTCCGTTCGTCCGTCCATCCGTCCGCTTGCCTACCTGCCTGCCTGCTGCCTGCCTGTTTCTTTTTCTCTCTCTCTCTCTTCTCATCGTCTCCGTTGACGCGAACGACGGAGAGAATGAACGAGAAAGTCTGTCGGGTGCCGATCGATTTATATCTTTCGTTCGGATTTAATCGGACACGCTCGTCAAGAGCGTTCTTTTACCTAGTATCGATCGATCGGTACTCCGCGTGTCGTTGTACCGAAGAGTCTCGAAGTAGTGTGTATCGGTTAAACGATTGGTTGAGGAACAGTTCGAGAGGAGTGCCGTACGACGACAATACCTAGCTACTGTTCTACGATACGTTACATACGTGAGAGAAAACGTTTTGTTTCAAGCCCCAGTGAATTCAGCAAGTTTTATCAACACCGATCAGCCTTCTACCGAATCATATTTCAAAACTGTCGTTAAAGCAATACGAGAGGAAAATGGTTTCTCTCTTTCTCAGTCTGTCGTTTCGCTTACTGCTTTATGACGCGCTACTCTATTTCGTTTCTTCGCTTCTTCTTTCTCTGTCACCACTCTCTTCTCTCTCTCTCTCTGTCAGTCTCCTTCTTTTACTTGCTCACCCCTAACTCTTTCGTTTTCTCACTCTCTCGTTTTCAATAGTGCGCACGCACGTCCCGACAACACCAGTTGTTTTAATGAGCATCGTTCACGTCGCTTTAAAAAGTTCGTCGTATAGGATTCTGAAATATAACGAGAGCCAAACTCTTTCTCTCCGTATCATTCTCGCCTATTGTTTTTCTCAAAAATTGCATAACGACTAAACAACTGCTTTCAAGGATCATTGAAATGGATAATTTCATTTTTTTTCATTACCTTTTTTTTGAATATTCATGACTTATATGAAATAATGCAATGGCAGAAAGGATATAAAATAATCACCACGAAAACGAGTAATGTATGCAGCAACGCTTCTGATTACTTCATATCTACAGATATATATATATATATATATATATATATATATATATATATCCGAGAATCGTTTTCCCGATGATTATTGTCGGTTAACTTCCATCCTCCTTTTATTTATCGATCGTTGCTACAAACGACGAAACACGAGGACGTTTTTACGCTTCTCGGACATCGCTTAAATCTCACGAAAGATGTTTTGCGCGGACGAACGATCGTTTACTTTGCGGTCAAACGCTCGGCTGAATGTTAAACGTTAATGAATATACATACATGTGTGACTTGCATCCGGGCCGGTAGCGTTCTCTCCTGCTGTATATGCAGATCGATCAATTCCGAGAAGAAGTAGAGAGAGAGAGAGAGAGAGAGAGAGAGAGAGAGAGAGAGAGAGAGAGAGAGAGAGAGAGAGAGAGAGAGAGAGAGAAAGCGATAGTAAAGCGAACTATCGCGTGAGACTCCAATTTCGAAGGTCGAAATCGAACGTTCCTACTTGGACGTCGTTGGGAGAAAGCTACTCTATCGGAAAAATGTTTTTCGATAGCGCGAGAATGTTTGCATAGAACGCATCGTCGAAGTTTCCACTTGCTTGCTGCCGTACTATTCAATGATGGTGAGTTGCATTAAGGTCGAAAGATTTTCGATATATGCAGAATAAAAAAAGAATTACAAAACTTTTGGAATTTTCGTTTATGGAATATAGTAGAGTTTCTTTTTTCTGTTTAATAAGAAAACGATGCCCCTTTTCAAGGATATATTTGTGTTTATTACCTATGGGCAATTTTATGAGCGCTTGATTAGAGAGAATTTCTCAAAGACAGCAGCCTCGAGATGTAAGGGAAATGAGTCAAAAAGCTCGGCATCCGATCGGCTCTTTTGTTTTTGCAGTATCCTTTTAAACGGCCTCATCCTTTTCGTTTTTCCCTCTCTCTTTCTCTCTGGCACTGCCTTGTCTCTTCCCTTAGAGAAAAGCGCCAAAAAGAGATCTCTCCGATGTGGCTTCGTCTTTGGTCAAGGGAAAAAAGGGCTCGAGAGTAAAGGGGAACCGCAAAATACGAGAGTGCAGCAAACCCAGGAGCGGTTTACGGTACCACGGGGAAAGATAAGACGTGCCCGACTTCTTCTTCTAATCTTTCTAATTAATTTTTACGCCGGCCCGTTGATTCTCCGAATTTCAGGAATTTCGCGTTTGTAGCATCGAATTTCTAGCATGTTCAAAACTAAAGACGATCCTTTGAAAGACGGCCCTTTTCGACGTCGAGGAACAGAGGTTTGCATTTTAACGTGGAAGATAGGAAACGAAAGATAACGCACGATTATATCTTGTTGGGGACTTGCAAAAAGGTTTGAAATCACGAAGGTGTATTCAATTATTATGGCAGAGAGGGAGAAAGAAAGAGAGATAGAAGACTCGGTTTTCTCTTTCTCTCTTTGCTCGTTGCGGCGGACGACGGGGTAGATTGTAGACTTTGAAGTTTCGCGAAATTCCTTCGTTTGTGCGAAAACCCGGCAAGAAGTTGTCTTATACAAAGCTGAAAATACAATTTTCTTGCTCCTTACGTAGGTACGAATTGCAGTGCCGTCTGTTTGAAGATAATTAAAGTTTTCATTATCCGGTAAATGCGGATGTACCCTCCGGGCTCAACAAGTTCCCTTTCAGCGGTCTACGACGATGCCGAGCAGCGCCATGCGAAACTAATGATTAGCGAGGCAGTACTTTAATTTTAATAAACTGCCACTTTCTTTCGCTATTTTCTTCGAATAACGCCGAACCCTCCTTTTCTTCTCCTTCTCCTCCTCCTCACCCTCCTCTTCCTCTCCTTCTTCTTTTTCTTTCCTTTAACTTTATCCTTCTTTTCTTCTTCATTAACTAGAAACTATAACGCAAAGATAAAGTCGAGCGTAATTGTCGGGTTTAACGAAGAGAGGGAGGTCGTACGATCACAAGCAAGTAATTGATCTTTGAAAATTTTCGAACGGTGTCATTCAAGGAGACGAAACAATTCGGCGTTAAGTCGAATAGGCGAGGAAGGAGAAAACGATGCCGTGGAAAGATTTCGAGTTTTCCGAGCACGTACGCGTTAGATTTCACAATTTACCTTATCACGAGGGGATCCCTTACGCCTCATGAACAAACATAAACTCCGCGCTCGATCTCGTGACGGAGTATCGGATTTGTGTCTGTCAAACGGCTATCGCACATTATATACGTAGAACGTGTATCACCGTGTGTTCCTACCATCCCACCTCTCGCCGATCTTATCGCGTCGTAACGTTTATGGCGTACCTTAAGCTCCTTTGAAAACCTTATCTGAGAACGCGCTTTTCAGTGTTACCCGCGAGAGGCGGGCATAAATTTCTCGCGGAAAAACAATGGTGGTACGCGAACGAATTTTCTACAACAATGGAACGAATTCGTTATGGCGTGGAAGGAAAAAGAAAGAGAGCGACAGAGAGTGCTATTCGCTTTTTCTTTTTTTTTCTTTTTCTTTTTTTCCGTACTATATTCTTTTTTTTGTTTCAATTTTTAACACGCGAATTTTGAAATATTTCTTCTTCTTTTCATTTTGTTTTCTTTTTTCTGTTTTCTTTTTTTTTTAACAACGGTACAGAGAGATAATAGAGAGAAACTCTATTCTAGATGTTTCATCCACGAAGATTATTAGGGATCCTTGATTCGAGCCAATTTGACGAAGTATAAGAATTTGACGTTCTTGGGTGAAAGAGCAACGCACTCATCTTGTTTAGAATTCTTTCCAAGTGTTTTCGATTATCTCTCTCTTGCTCTCTCTCTCTCTCTCTCTCAAGCCGGTGTCCTCTTCTTATCGAATTCGAAGAGAAAGATTCGGATTAGATTAAACGTTCACGTGTTTAAGGATGAATGAAAATGGAGGAGACGTTCGTTTATTGGGTTGCGTGTTAATCCGCACGATGGAGCTTTTGTTCGAAAAAAGGAAAGAAACGAAGAGGAAAGAAAAATTCAATTGACTTAAAACCCATTGGGACAAACGGGAGAGAACGAGAGCTTGTCGTAAGAAAATAACGTTAAGCGATGCAAAGCTTTCCCGATGTAATAGAAAAGAGATACAGACAACGCTCGATGTATCTGCTTGCTTTTTTTTTTTACTTATTTATTTTTTATTTCTTTTCTTTCCTATTTGATGTTTTTCCCATGACGATAGACGTGGAAAAAATTTCCGAGGAAGAATCACGAGTAAAAAGGGGAAAGGCCTCGGGTACATCCTGTCTATTATCGATTGGTCTCGCGAGGAGTTTGTTCGTCGGTGGGTCAACGATCTTCGAAACCGCTAGGAAGAAAGAAAATAAAAGGTCTTTCTCTCTTGGCCGATCTTTTTAAGACGATTTACGATAAATCACCGTGCAGGGTCTCCCTCCTTTGGCTTGTTAACACTTTGCAAAGAAACGCTTCAAAGTTGGTCGGTACTCTCGTTAGAGATCGAAAAATTACGTTCCTTTTTTCTTTTTTCTTTTTCTTTTAATACCTCTTCCACCGGTTGAAATCTCGAGAGTCCTTGCTCGAAGAAAACCACGTCCGGCTGATTCGTCAGTAAGGTGCGTAATTAATGAAGTAATTAATAATAGGTGTTGCAGGAGCGTTCGTCGAGTCAGTAAACACTTAGACGATAAATGATCGGCGCGTTCGTGTAATTAGTATGCCGTCTTCTCCGGCAGAGAGGTTCGAAAATTAAAAGTTCATTATGCTGTCCAACGGCGTACCAGAGAACGTACGTACTCGGTTCTGGCTAATTCTAATAAAGGAAACTTTTCTAAAGAAAAAAGACGAGGTCTGGCTCGTTACTCCGACGTTTGCAGCTCTTCGTACTAGAGATAGATGGATCCGAACCGATGCTACATTATTTGTGCGACTACTAATATATTCGTTATTAATAATAGTTAATCTACGATAATAAAAAGGACATTTATTACGGTTAAGCCGATTCGGGTAAAAGAAAAGCACACGAATCCGAGAGATTCTTCTCATCCTTCTCGTTCCTTGCCGCCATGAGGAAACCATGAATATTCCGAAAGTAGCCTGCTATAATTTAACGCGGTTTAACAGCTTCGATATCTCCAAGCATTCGCGGCTATATACGGTTACATCTACTCGACGAAGATGAAAAAGACGAATAAGAAAAAGAAGACGAAGAAGAAGAAGAAGACGAGAAAGTAGATGAAGGAGAGGAAGACGATGATACCACTTTTTCTTCGTTTCCCTTTCCACTGAATATGCAAGGAGAGTACCACTTGAAATTTCCATTTTCGCTCGAGTTCGTTGCAAGTGCAACATCGAATATAAAGTTTTACAGACTGTTCCGATGGACCGGAGAACTCGCGAATCTACGAGCGAGCAGAAGCGTGCACGAATAATAATCGCCTTCGAGGAATAATGTTGACGATTTCGGACGAAATTATTCCGCGCGTACGTTCGAACATTTTTATTTTCTCATTTCTTTTGTGCGTCTCGAGGTAAATATATCCGAGAGAAAAGATGAATCCTTCCTTTCTGCCTTTCGGGAGAATAGGAGAATATGTAAAAAGAGTTTTGCCTTATGTACGTATAAACCGTTTGAAAAATTCGAAAGGAATGGAATGAAAATGTCAAAGAAAAAAATTTGCGAACGAGCTTTTGCATGAAAAATTCTACGAAGAATGTTCCTAACAATCGATATACATACATACGTTCGCATCAAATCTTTTCTCGATTCGTATTTTAGATTTTCTCAAATATTGACACGCGTTTAAAGCACATCCTGTATCTCCTCCTCGATGTCTGCCCTATTCATCGGATAAAAGGGGAGATACGGTACCGTAGATCGGATATCATCGGCCTTGGTCGTTTTACTTTCTATAAGTTGGCTCGAGGTAAGGCGTAGATATCGCGAGCTCAAACACAGTCAGGTTGGTCGCGAGAAAGAGCACGAAATCTTCCCTACGCCAATGGATTTGATACTCATTGCCCTCGCTCTGCCGTACCTCTTCCAACAAGGAGCTATGCAAATTTACTCGCGAGGAGGAACTACACTCCTTCGTATTCCATACTGCTAAGTTTAGGATAATGTTCGTTCGTGTAATAAAGACTTTCAGTCGTAATTGCCAATTACGAGCAAGATCCGTGTGTTCTTGATTCGTTGAGCGTTCTTCTAATTACGCGACGTTTCATCTCTCTCTCTCTCTCTCTTTCTCTCTTTCTCTCTCTACTTTTTATCGAATTATCGTACATGTTTCATCAAAATTGTATGAACTCTGCTCGAAAAGTGATGTTTTTAACAAACTCAAGATCGTATTACCATCAAAGTCTTCTTTCCGTTGTTATTCCGTTCTTACGATAAATGTATCTCTGAAAAATGGACCCTTCTTTCGTAGTTTGCAATAGTTTGCGGTTTAAATATATAGGAAATGCTAAGAGTACAGTTTACGATCGTACTGATCGCAAGTTTCAACAAGTCCACCTGCGAGTTCCACTTCTCGTAGCTATGTGTAAAAAGAACTGGTATCGATCAGAAACTCGGCAAACAAAAGAAAACAAAAGGGAAACATTGCTCGACGTTGAATCTTGGCACTTGATCTAGAGTTCGTAGCTCGCTCTTTGCTTTTCCTCTCTTTGCTTTTCGCATAGTCTTTTTTACGAAAATTTACGTCGACTAGAACCCGACGACAATTCTACCAGAAATACCTATTATTTTTTTGCCGCTTACTGCTATAGTCGATCGTGTTACGAGCTTGTTGAAGTTGAAATCAAAGATGAATAAAGTATCTCTAATGCGATAATACTTTGGACAAAAACTTTTCATAAAATAGATTCTCGTCGAATAGAAAATCTTCCAATCAATCAAATTACATGGATGCTCGATCGATCCTATTTTTCGAAATTCACTCGAACGCTAGAATGCTCGCAAAAGAATTTTAACAGTATCGTTTATGTTTATAGTAACCGCATATGTTTATAATTTGTATGTAATCATAATACGATTCTGTTTATATTTGGATACCATTCGTTATTCGAATCACAAACATTTGGTTCATTAGCAACAATAGAGCACATATTAATTGTAATAACATTAATACGATACAGCATAAAACAATTAGTATGTAATTAATTAAAGCGTACCGTTATCGTGATGTTTTACAAAAAAGGAACACGCGAATTGAAAAACGTTCGAAAGTTGTGATAACTCTCTCTCTCTCTCTCTCGTGTACACTTCTACGCTTTAGAATGTGCTCTCGCTTACCAAGGCATTCTTCGACTTTCCGTGAAACGATGCAAACCATAAAACTAGCTACCTCTATACATACGCTCTACATAGAAAGAGAGAAAGAGAGAGAGAGAGCTTCCAAGAGTCGGAGTTATGCAAACGATGGTCGTGGGCACGGTTCACTTTCCCCCCGTGGAAATCGTTAAAGCCTTATAAGACATCATTTGCTTGCTCGTGGCGGTCTCGGCGTATCGCGTTACTGCGAAAGAAATAAAAGTAACGAGTCTGGATGGCGGTCGAAGCACGGATGGCGTGCTTCCAGAAAGGGGATGAAACGAGTCTAAGAAGAAGGTTGCTGCTAGTGTTGGTATTGCTGCTGCTGTTGCTGCTGGTGGTGATTGTGGTGGTGGTGGTGGTGTTAGTGATGGTGGTGTAGTAGTGACGGGGGAAGGAAAAGAAAGACCCGATGTCGGTGAGACGAGCTAGTGGATTTTAATTAGATTTTTAATGTCTATGCAAATCGCATTCGTAATTTCAAAGGCTCCCCGACACCCGTTCTCCCGGTACCGCCTGAAAGATTTACCACGCAATAAAACGTTCTACGTTCTCTCATCCAACACGTATGCCACTTTTGGGATATCCACGAGCTCTCTACGTAAGCAAGAAAAATACTTGTTTCTTCTCTTCGAAATAAGTTGGTAAGGTTTGTAAAATATTAACGACTAAAGATCTACGATCACGAAACAATGCTTTATCGTTTAGGTATAATTCTTTGTTAATTGCTTTTGTGAATTGGTTAGACGAGAAAATACATAAATCCTGTCCCAGTATATACGTATAATTCACAGTAGGTACATATTATTCAACGTAAATTTGTTTTTGGTGGACTCGATTAGAAACTTTTCGTTTCGTTTCTGCCTTCCTAAGTCCTAACGTTATACTACGCGTATACATATGTATTGCACATAGCTATTGTACATATATGTATATCCCTATATGCATATTGTCGTCGTTGTCGTTAACCACCGTGACGGCTGGAAAGCAGGGAACGAACGTATGCAATAATACGACGTAGTCTCGCTTTGGTAGTCATTTAAACGAGATGACACGGAAGCTATGCGTTCGTGGACTGGGGGAGTACATGCTTTATTCATAAATCAATTTTTCTCACCCAACCTGTTCCGACTATCCCATCTCTCAAAGCTCCTTTTTTCTCTCAATCTCTTTCTCCCTTTCTCGCATGCGTTTTCTTTATGGAAAAGTCGTAATAGTTTTTTTTATATATCTCACGCACGTGTCGTTCGATTCGAGAATAACTATAGTTGCGTAAATACGCTATACCAACGGCGATGTATCGTTATTAGCGGTTCTCGCGACTTGTAACGCTCCGCTATACGTTAATTTCGTTTTGGTGCGATTATTTACGGTGATCCTTTAATTCGAAAAAAGTCCAAAGAATTTGCGGAAGATGTACGATCGAAACAAACGTGCTAGAATCGTTATTTTCGCGTACGTAGATATTTCTCTACATCTATATCTATATCTATATTTATCTCTCTCTCTCTCTCTCTCTCCTTATATATATATATATATATATATATATATATATATATATATATATATACATACACACACACACTCGGGTGCAGCAGTTGGAACGTGTCCGCCATGACAGCTGGCCGGTGCATTATATTTTCGGCCGTCATAGCGATATTACGAGAGCAGTCGCTGCTTGCTGCTGGTGCCGGTCTGCCACTGGCACTGCTGTGTTAGGTACTCGTCGTACGAGCTGGCCGCGTGCTTGTTCCGCATGGCCGCAATACCTTGCTGGCTGCTGCTGTTGCAGGTGGATCATCCTGGTCCTCGCGACTCATCGACCAAACTCTGCTGCTGGCTCGCTCTCTTCCTCTTTCTCTTATATATGTGTGTATATATATATATATATATACACACACGCGCGCGCGCACACACACATCATATATATATCCGTTATGTACTATATAGATATGTGTATGGATGTATTCATATAGATATATTCAGTGTCCGAGGCAGCCGGGTCCATATTCATAACCCACTTGTAGTTTTGAATAATGCTCGTCATCCCGGTTGGAAAAGCTTCGTCCGTTGCTCTTGCTATCGTTGAAAAATCGACCACCCCTTCGAAAACGTTTTTAACCGCGTGAATCGCTAGGCTCGCGCCCCGAGAATCTCATATGTATACCGTGACAATCCTACCTGGTTCACGTAAAGTGCTCGTCTCTTTTTATTTCGTCGAGCTCGTATGCGAGTCTACGAGGAAGAGGAAAAAAATAGATAGAGAAGTCCCGTTCGAATATTTTCAACGAGATTTGCTTCCGTCCTTAATCCGTACCTCTCCGCTTTCCTAGTCGATTATTTCTTTTTTATCTTTTTTCTTTTTATTTATTTTCTTTTTTTAATTTTTCCTTTTTTCTTCTTTGTTTAATAAAAGTAGTTTGCGGAAAAATGACGGGACCGTTGAATTTCGGGTGGTCCGATCGTTAGAGAGATCCCGTATCGTTTAAAATTTTTAATATTTATTTTTTGTGACGCTTCTCGAATCTTTTTCAATTTTTAATATATCAACGCGAGTATAGGTCAAATACTTGTCGTTTAAATTTTATCGATCGTCATTCGACACTTTTGATTCTTACTATTACGATACTTTTTCTAAATCTCGTTTATAAACTGTTATTATTTAACGCGTTGTAACCTGTATTTCACATTAATATATTTCTGTTACGCTCCATTATTGTTTATGCATTTATATGGAAGTATTTTACATCATGAAAATACATGTAACGATGTTGATTTTTCAGGAAATATATACGGTGAAATAATCTGTTTCTCACCGTATATTATTTGCAGCTTCGCGATATCGAAACTCTGCTTTCTGATTTTCCTAGAACGCGCCGGAGAGATGCCGAGCGTTAAAATAACTCACAGAGGCTATACTCTTGCGATCAACTGTTACAATATTCGCGATATGACGTTTAAACATCTCAAATGTTACTTTGTAAACGGAACTATGTACCTACGTGAATTCAGTTTTGTTTCAATTAAAATATATTAGTATATACTTCATGCCACCCGAGAGGAAAAAAGGAAAGAGAGAGAGAGAGAGAGAGAGAGAGAGAGAGAGAGAGAGAGAGAGAGAGAGGAACAGAAAATGCTTTTCTTTTCGTCGCTAACGTAAAAATATGGAAATATTATGGAAATCTCATTTTCACCGGTGGGCGATACTCGTAAATTTTCCATCTCCCGAGTGTGTGTCTCCACTTCTTCCTGTTTCTCTCTCTCTCTCTCTCTCTCTCTGACTCTTCTTCTACTACAACGGAGGAGTGTTTCCGCAATAAATGACCGACGGAATCCTAGGAGAAGAAGCGAGCCTCATAATCGCCTGGCTCGCGTGAAATGTGACGGGAAGTTGTGCGCGCGCGAATCCACATACATATATCTATGTGTTCCCCGTCTCTCTCTCCCCTCATTTTCTCCTCTCTCTCTCTCTTTCTCTCTCTTTCTCTTACATGTTATACGTCAAGTAGCTGGCAGATGCCTCATAGTAGTCCGAGCGTGTACGTACGTACGGAAGAGGATAACTCAGGCCGAGGTAAACGTCTGTTTATTAGCTTCCTCTTATCCTTCTCTCTCTTCCTCTCTCTCCCTCACAAGTTTGGAATGAACAGCTCGAAATGAGAGACAGGACGTTTTCGAGAGTATGCGACGCGGAAAGGCGCCAAACGAAGCCATTGTGATCCGTTCGTTTGATCCACTCGAGTTTACCCGACCCTCCATAATTTCCGTCCATTATGAGGATCCTTAATGAGACTACGCTCGCCGGATCAAAAGTACTTACTTACCTATCCACCTACACGACCTCGTACTACTACATGGAAAGAAAGAAACTCTTACGAGTCGTCCTTTCGAAAAGGGTCCAGCTTCGATATTACAATGCCACGGATTATGGATAATTCCGTGATTACCTATTCCTTTTTTTTCTTCTCTTTTTTTTATTATTTTTTTTTTATTCTTCTGTCCCTGTCTCTTTTTGCCCCCTTTTATCGGTCGTTAACTTTCTCGAAGGAGAGAAACGAGATAGACTTCAGAGGCGAAGTTTTCCATGGATTTTTCCGGCGCAGTAACCTTATGCCATGGAGTAGTCTGCCTTTTCGGATAATCCTCTTTCGTTGGGGGATGTTAAAAAAAGCGCGAAATAAAGGATTAAACCGAACGACCGGTCGCGTTTCGAAGCATCGAAACGGTCTCGCGTTGGTGTCTCTCTTTGAAAATGTTTCACGTCCAGAGAGAACGAGAAAGGAAGGTTATATTTATCCTTCTACCATTTACATCGTAATTCACTTAATCGTCGAGCTCACGTGAAATAATTTACCGAATAGTGGATGGTTTACTTGGTGGTGACATGTAATACCAGACCACTTTTGTACTTGTGTTTGTGCGCTATTTTTTTTCCCCCATCTAGAACCCACATAACCCGCACGCTGTAATTTCCGTAAGTCGAATTAAATATGCAGCCGGATTAAACGTTCGTCCGATACGCGCGCATACGTATGTATTTATGTATCTACCTGTATGCATTGTACCTACGTATTTACGTACGTGGGAGCTTTATCTAATCAACAGGTAACAAATTCACTTTGCCGCATGGCGAGCGAAATGAAACGCTTTCGTTTGGAAATCGACTTGTTTTATATAACCGAATAACGGATCAACGTTCTGGTATGGAGGATGGTATCCGCTCGAACCCTGTCGTTTCTCATCTTTCTTTTTCACGCGGCTGATACATATTTTCCATTGGCACCGAGTGTCTATGCGATAGAGTATATCCCTGAAAAAAGATAATCTTCTACGTGCATTGAAAAAGGATCTTGGTTATCGAGACTAAACTCGATTGATGACGTTAAAGACATTTTTAATACATTTTTTCATTCGTCAAATGTTTACCTCGAAGGAAAGCATCCTTTTTAGAAATACTTTGTACATTTAAAGTACTCGCTCGCTCTCCCGATGATCTTTCAGAATGCTTTTAGAACAAGGAAAATTAAGGTAAAATGTTCGTAAGCGAAATAATTCGATAGTCTCGAATGAAAGGAAGAGGGCGGCGCTGCGTATTAATTTCTAGCATGTTTGTTAACGTACTACCGCACTAGCTTTAAGCACTCGGTTATGCTTTGCTGGAGCTACAAAAGCACAGCTTAGTCATGAAATTTTGAAGCCAGCCAGTTACGCGTTAAAGAAGAAGAGAGAGAGAGAGAGAGAGAGAGAGAGAGAGAGAGGAAGAGAGAGTAAGCGCCGAGTAAACTGTGGAGCACGATCTATGCCCAAGAGTGCTTAATCTAATTCACCGGCGCCTCATGCATTTAATCACAGGCTCAAAATTCCAGGAACGGCCGGTTTGTTTTTTCACTTTATTAGAGAGAGAGAGAGAGAGAGAGAGAGAGAGAGAGAGAGAGAGAGAGAGAGGATGACGAGCACGTTAAGCGATAAAGCACGCTATGCCTGTGTATTTTCTCACATAGAGAATCTTTTTCTCCGTGTAACTGAGTTTGATCACACGTAGCTTACATATATAGGTAGAAACGTATAGAAAAGAAGCGTAGGAAACGGCACGTAATATAATACTGCGAATATATTCTCGTACGTTCCTAGGATACGCGCACGAATGCTCGCGAGACGAAGAAAGCGAAGCGAAGAACTCGTTTTGCTACTGTATAAAATTAAATTCCATTGCGAACAACGCCGGGCGCGTACCGCCAAAAATTTTCGAATCCGTCTACTTACCTAACCTTACTCGCGGGGAGATACGTGTTACGCGTATGTTTTACAATAAATACAATTCTACGTGGATGTAAGGACGTATAGATTCGCGAACGTACCGATGTACCACTGTGTCTTACTCAAGGCAGTTTCAACGCGAAAAGAAAGAATTTTATAGTCGAATCTTTTTCGTGATAGAAAATGCCATTCTTAAGACCGAGCTTTCTTATCTTTCCATTTATCTCCGAGTTACATTAGCAAATTCGTTCGTAATCCCAACGGTGTATTTTCGTTGGTCGATCTAAGACGAGCGACGATAAGACAAAGACATAGAAATATTGACCGACGTATATACACTTACTCTCCGCTTTGATGAAATTTTATCCACTTTAATTATTTCTAACGAGGATGCGAGAGTAATCGCGGGTTAAAACGATCGCACGTGTCTACTTTCATGAGATATAATGCCTCATTTATTTTTTAATCTTCAAATGGCTAGGAAAGTATTCTTACGTAATATACGAAGTAGATACACATATCCGTATACAGTAACGTGCTTATACAACTATCGCGATTATATGGAGGTCGATCGTAAGCGAACAATTTCATTGAAATTCATACTTTTCGAGGTGTATCTCTTGTCTCATTTTAAAAACTATTACGAATACCTGCATTTCGAAGTATTTGGATTAACGAGCGCTTTCCAAAAGGTCTTTTCCAAGATTTATGCGATACGATTCGAGACTATGAGATTCCCTCTCCAAGAACTTTCGGTAGGGTCGAGCGATCGTAAATTATTCGAGTTCCTCGTGCGATGCGATCAACGTGTTGCGCCCTATCTATGTACCTACCTACGTAGATGTTTCCACAACGTTCCACTATTATCCTAAAATTACGCAATACCGTCTACGTACGTGCGTTTTCCACTGTGAATGGAGCTCGTCTCGTCCCGTAAATGGGACTTCATTGCTTTCTCGTCGAGAGGAAATAAAAAAGAAGAGAGACAGAGAGAAAAAAGAAGAAAAAAGGAATATATCAACACGGAGGAAAAACAAAAGCAAACAACAAAATTCCAGAGTGGGATGAGATAAAAAAACCGTACATTCGCGTATAAAAAACGAATCTGAATAGGATAGAAACGTCACTTTCGATCGGATTATCGAAACGATTCCGAGGCACAGGAGTAATCGAACGACGGCTATTATGTTTTGTTGGCGCTCAGCTATGTACCATCAATATTGGTAGATTGTACTGTGTGCAAACGTGGTAGAGAAAGAGAGACATAGAAAGAGAGACAGAGAGAGAGAGAGGGAGAGAGCGAGAGAGAGGGAGAGGGAGAGAGAGAGAGAGAGAGTAAATATGAAAACAATGATATATAGGAAAGCAAACAAGTCGGCCTCGCCTTTATCGGCGCCTATTGAACGTTCGTGTACAATTTAAACAAATCGATTCGCCGATCGACGACCACTCGTCGGTTAAAAAGTGACATCGATGCGGTGTTCGTCGGGGATGACAACGAGATTGACGACGATGACGACGACAAGGACGACGGCGACTACGACGACACAACGACGCACAGAAGGATACGTTTTCGAACGAAATCACTTTGTCGTATCGTTCTCATCGAGTATTCGTTAGTTGTGATATCATCGACGAGCCGTTGTCGATATTAATCGAGTCGGATCATATTATTTTCGCATCGATATCTCTTTTCTCGCTAAATAAAACGTGGATTCCATCGTCGTGTTTAAAAGGAAAGAAAATTACCGAGCAGTTTGGCACGTTCGCGCAGAACTTAGATACAGCCGTGCGAAGCTCGAGGCAAGAAGACGTTCGTTGTTTTATCCAGAGGCAGCTAACGATGAAATATTTAAATGTTCGCCTCGAAACAAAACGCAAAGCGGAGGCACGAAGCAATATGCACGTTTCATGATTTATGAGGTTACGCGAGCAACGACAATCGACTGACCGAGTGAACCTCGTGTATTCGACCTTTCGGGATTTAAAAGATTTATGGAGGTCTACCCGCGAGATGCGCTACGACACGTCTCACTTCCGTATTTTATACTCGCTGTTAGATGTCTCCGCAAACAAAATATTGCAAGATTAAACGTCTATTCGAGCTTGCTTTACGAATAGAATTATTCCTCCTTAATAGATAGTCGATTCGATCGGAGTCTGACGAAAGAAATGAAACGAAAAAGACGCGTTAGGAAAGTAATGAACTAATTGGTAAAGAAACTAACTGATGGAGGAAACTATGGCGTACGTGAGCCTACTCTTTCTTGTTTGTCTTTGATAGTTTCGTAAGAGATACAACAAACTTTCGTTCGTCGATGAAAACTAAAATCCATCTCTTTTGCCTTATAACGATAAGGGCATATCGTGCATACCTAAAACAACGTTTACTTGTTACCGAGCAGAATTTTCGACTTTTCTCTCGGTCACACTCGCAAAAACCCAGCTTACCATTACACAGACCCGAGGCAATCTCTTTTGTTCGTTAACGAACCTAAAGTCTCTATAGGATGAAAAGGAATTAAAAGTCGATTCAGAGTTTCTCTTACTCCGTTCTTGAAAAATATAGAAGGAAATATTCGAGGAACATTCAAACGATTCGAACGAGTCCATGGCGGGAACATTGAAACGACGATAAGAACGCAAAGCGAGTGAGCGAACTCGCTTTCTCGCTTCCGAATAACGCCGAGGAAACATCATCGCGAACGTTATTCTTATCGAGCGGAGCCGACGAGACGGCACAATGAGACGGAAATCTGGTGGAAGGAACGGATACGGTGCTACCACCAGATAAAAAAGAGAAATAGAAAGAATATTGTAGAAAAGAAAGAAATGTTTCTATCACGGGATATACCTACCTGCTACGTTAAAGAATGAAATAACAGGGAGTAGTAGTAAGAAAGAAAGAATGTGTACAAAGACTGAACTTCAATATGTGATGTACAAATAAGAGCCTGCGTACTTACTTGGCCGGTACACGCTCGAGTTTCTCTCGAAGCGACATTAGCTCTCCATTTCCTCCGACTTTGACGTTCTTTCTCTCTCTCTCTCTCTCTGCTTCTCTCTTTCTTTTCACCGTCTCGCGTGGCCAAGCCCTCGCAACTTTGAATAATCCTAGAAGATCTCTCGGTGTACGCGTTAAAGTCTTCTTAACGTTTAACACTTTCTCTCTCCCTTTCTCTCTCTCTCTCTCTCTCTCTCTCTCTCTCTCTCTTTCTCAGTCGTTGTTCTTCCGAGCGCGGAAACGACATTACTTTTCCTCGTCTCTAGATGACATTACTTAGTCGTGAGAGCCCGCCTCTCTTACCTGACGCTCGACATCAATTACCAAGGACAATGATAAATGTTCCCACATTGTTGATTCGGGTCTTGATTCAACACCAGCGTGCTATCCCGCGCGGTTGCACCAATACTCGTACTCACCGGCAACACCATTACTATCAACGCGAGAGGAAGAGGAGAACGGCAACGAGTTAACGCTTTGAGGTCAGGTCGACCGCGTTCGAAGCCGACGCGATTGAATTCGATAGACGCCCGTCACGCGCTATCGCGTTCGAGTTTTCCGTTCGTTACGGACACCAGGAGAAAAGGATGATTTTCACCTACCACCAAAACCACGTACTTCGTCCGCCGCTTTGTTTTTCGATACAACACTCGTTCGCGATTTCACGGAGTTACCTATTTTCGGAATTATCTATCCTCCTTTGCCATCGTGCTCTACATTTTCTTCGGTCAATTATAAATACTTTATTTTTTCTATTGTTAGATCGACAGTTTCATCCATGTATAAACGAATCACTCGTGAACGCTCGATAATAATAGCTCAGTTCTATGAATTAATTTGTACTTTCCTCCCTCACTCGTTATCATGGTTGTCCTCGTTGTCATTGTTATTGTTATTCTCGAATTTAATCGTAATTCGAACGTGCTCGAGATACCGACCGTATCCGACTGAACGGGATCGATCTCTAAATCTAACGGTATAAACTCTAAGGAGGATGGAAAACTAACGGAAATTGATCGTATGGCTTGGAAATAAAAGATTGGTCTTTGCGAGAAGGTAAAATAGGTGACTTAGCTTCTACTGAATTATATAGGAGCATTATTCGGAAAAAGCACAGTACGGATATTTCCCCTTCTTCGTTTCCATCTTCCATCGGATGAGAGAAAGGGTGAGAGAGGAAGGGAGTTAAAGGTAGGCGTACTTTCTGCTTGTTTAGCTCTCCACGTTGGATTAATCCGTCTGTCGATGAAGAACAAGAGGACGGAAGAGAGACATAGAGGGAAGGAAAGAGGAGGAGTAGTAACTTTAGAGAAGGGGTTGAAAAAAGGGTGGATCGTGGTAGCGAACCGCGTACATATGTATGTACGTTGAAGGGTTACTCTTTCTCTCTGTCTCTTTCTCTGTGAAACTGACGAAGGCGCGTCGGGATTTGTGGCCTTGATTTATGCCAAAACTGGCGCCGTTTATTATCGGTACCGCTGAATGTGTGCATGCGTGAAATTGGAAACGCAGACAAGCGTCCATGCAAATTTAACTCCGTCCGTCTACCTTCGCACGCTATTCACCGTCACCCGTCCGACAAAGAAGGAACTTTACTGTCTAGCCGTTGCCCTCTTCCCTTCTCTATCCATCTGCATCTCCACTCTCTCTCTCTCTCTCTCTCTTTCTGTATTCCTCCCACGAAGTATCGTTACTCCAACTCTCTCGTTGTCCATGTCTCTACCTTAACCGAAGCCTCCCTTCGTTGCTCGGCCCGTACAAATTCCATATCCCTATTTTGCGAGGGAAGAAGCCCTCGGCGTGCGTCCCTTTATCGTATTTCAGATCGTGATAAGTAAAGGTTTTTAGCGATCGGACGAATGGATAGAATAGTTCTTTATTTTTTAATACAGAAGGTTGAAAATAGTTTTATGACGTAGATACTTCAAAATTAAATTTGTAATTTATGAATGCTATTACGATTTGAAACATTTTATCCCAAATAAATTTTATTTGAATATTATTAAGAAATCCAAAGGATGGTTGCATTCATTTGCAGCGAGTATTTTCATAGCGCGTCCCACCAGTAGAAATTAATTTCCATAATTTTCACCTTATTTCAAATAATAATAAAAACTTTTAATTGCACTTATTTTCATTATTGGTTTCTACGACAGCTTTTAAGGACTAAGTAAATATAATAATAAATATTTGGAATATTTTAGAAAACGGATAGAAAAATTATCGTAGATAGTCCGAGATAATGGAAAAGAAAACAATAGAGGCCCATTTCACTTTAACCGATAATACCTTACCGTTTAATTCAGTCAATTCGATTGCATCGTCGATACGAAATGGGTTAGATAGGACTGTTTGCAAGGAATTACGGTGATCTGTACGCGATTCGTGAGTCGGTGGTGCGTGCGCGGCAGCCTTGGCGAATGACGAAGGCACTAATGGGGAGTGACAGTAGCTAATTAATTAGTATCAAATGTAACTCCCGCCGCAACGGTACGTGGATCTATGCGCAGCTCGTTCCTGTGTACGGCATTTGATACAGGCGGTGATTAAGCGCACGCAGAGACGAAATCCGTGCGCGGCTCGTCGAACGCAGAATATCGTCGACGGTGTACTGGAGTTTCATTCAGACTCGTAATCGCGTGCAATATTTTACGGAAAAATATTTTCTCTTTCGGTATCGAGTTTCTCCTTTTTTGCTCGCCTATATGTATATCTGTGCGCGTGTGAGTGTGTGTATATATATATATATATATATATATATATATATATATATATATATATAGGTATATTTTTTACGTCACCAAAAATCGTCGCCACCAATAACGATTGGAATCGTCACGATACATATGTCCTCGCTCGTTAACCCGTATTCCTATTTTTTTTCCTCTCTTGCTTCTACGTCATTGTAGGAATAAAAAAATACCACGTACGAGGAATAAAAATGTTACAGACGAAAGAAGGATTTTGAAGTTTCCTCAGTCGACGTTAACGCTTCGGTAAGGCGCATCTACGATGTGGTTATACCAGGATAGCACTACTGTAATTTGTTTTTACAGGGGAAATGGAGATATTTCGTGTATGGTTGGAATTTTCCTCAAAAAGCGACGATCATCTCCATCCTAATTAATGCCGATCTTTTTGCATCGACGTAATTAACATGCTCAGTTCCTGCATATTTATTTACTTTTCGGCGAAATGAAAATTGTATGAAAATGCGCGGACGTGCGTCGAATCGGGTCGACGGGAGATGATAATTAGTTTTCTAATTAACCAGACACCTATATGCACGCACGTACGAGCGGTTATCTCTGTATATCTCTACGCTCTACCTATAATATATTTTTGACAACAAAATTTAACTCGCAATTAATAATTTTCAAAATTGGTAAAATCTGGTACGAGCTATTTACCTGCTACGTTGAAATATCAAACGAGAAAGAAAAATAAAGATGTTCAATCTTTTCCTTTAATTTCTCGTTAATTGTTCGTCCAGTACCTAGATGCTTTTTAATTGTACCGTACCTAAAGTGAAGAAAAAAAAAGAAAAAAAAAACAGAAAATTCAACGCCATACTTACGGCTAACTGAATTATTCATCCGTCAACGTAGAAATTTCTTTTCCTTGGTCATCCGACCTTTTAATCTTTTCAATTGTACTACTTTTCCTTTTAGGACGTTCCCTTGGCCAGTTTCTTCTGGCTCCTTTCGTGTAACGTTAGAAGACGACATGGAAGAAAAAAGCTTGACGGTAGCTCGGCAAATTAATAGAGTAACGAGACGACAAGAAGATTACAACGCTTTCGAGTACCTTTTCCGTCCGACTATTACTCGTTTCAACTACTTTAGATCGAGAAAAAAGAACTTTGCTCGAAAGAAGTCTGTCTCTCTCATATTCCTTCATTCTATTTCTTTCTCTGCACCGATAAAAGTATTAAACCTCTTGATAAGACGCTATAGAATTTACAGGTTGTTCGATATCTCTGTTATCAAGAGAAAGGAAAAGAGAAATTTCTAAATATCTTGGAGAGTAGATAGGTGTATCGAGCCGAGCGTTGTTAAGCAGGTCATTAGCAACAGCTGTTACGTGCCATCTGCACGTCTTGGCTGGTATTTGATGTCGTTGGTTACGATATCTTTCTCTAACACACACGGTATCTCTCTTTATCTCTTACCAAGTTTCCTTCGTCTTCAAGCACACAGGATCGGTAACAATGTTTCGTTGCACGTTGCGTTCGTCCCTGGAGACTCTACGGGTGTCTGATTAACTTGCTATGAAATTATCCCACGTAGACTGTCTCTCTCTCTCTCTCTCTCTCTCTCTCTCTCTCTCTCTCTCTCTCTCTCTCTCTCTCTCTCTCTCTCTCTCTCTCTCTCCTTAGCGACGCTTCACACCTCGTGCTTCGACCATTCTGGCCCTTTACTCGCTTGTCCGATGCAAGCCACCGTCTCGGTTGCAACTACAATTCCCATGTGTATGCATCGACGACGTTTGCTACTATCCAACTAAAGATGGTTTCTGTCGAAGATGTATTCGTACACAAGTACATGCAAGCGACCACAGTGTTTTTATATACATATTGTATAAGTACGCTACACCCGCAATTCAATTATACATGTATGGTAGTTTCATGTTAAACTGACCAATCGAACATTGCTTGAACATTTCTTGTCTAACTAATTTACGTAGAAGTTCGTTAAGATATTAACGTTACATCCATTATCATTCATTTTACATAATAATTTATACGCACATTTATATTTACCTATCTATTATAGGTGTATCTATTTAAAAATATACATGGAATATATTTAGGTATAATGCATGTATGATTGTTCTTCGATGTCTAGACGGAAGCAGAAAGAGAGAGAGAGAGAGAGAGAGAGAGAGAGAAATACGTAGGGTAGCAATAGGCTCAGACGTGTGCGGTAATGTCGGTGGATATGGTGTGCCAGTCAAACGCATACCGTATTGATTTTAATATCCGCACGACTACCTACCGACGCGGAAGCTGCCGTCCACAGCTTGTAAGAGACAGAGAGAGAGAGAGAGAGAGAGAGAGAGAGAGAGAGAGAGAGAGAGAGAGAAAGAGAGGGAGTGAGAGAGAGTCGAAGGGGAGACGGCACGTTAGGTATTCCACCGTACGGTGGATGCACACCTAGGCAATGTTGCTTGGTAGCAAGCAACGTTGTTAAACGATCGGTGCATTCGCGACATCCTGTACATTATCTTAACTATTTCATGATAGTGGTAGTACAGCGAGCCGGTAGCATCTCTCTTTCTTTCACGGAAGTGGAAGAGAGAAAGGAGGGATTGAGCGATGTTCTCACAAAGGCGTCGAAGGGCGACGACGCCGACGACTAAGAGGAGACGGGGGTGGGAGGAGACGCTTTGCTTTTGTGTCAGCCGTAAACGCCGCTCTTGTTTGCGCGTCAACGAGGAGGCACCTGTGGCTGATACATCCGCAACGAGCCATCGTTGACTCCAACCGTGTATATGTGAATATATACCTCTCTCTCTCTCTCTCTCTCTCTCTCTCTCTCTCTCTCTCTCTCTCTCTCTCTCTCTCTCTCTCTGTATTACACGCGTGTTACGAGGATGCAAAATCAAAGAGTTCCCGATCGTACTGACATCGATCGTTACGAATAAATGAGAGAGAAACGTTGCGAGTCGGATCAGCGATGACATAATATATGACTATGTGATATACGATATTATAATGGTTGCGTAAAAACCGATAGTAAAAAAATATCTACTTTTTTCTTTTTCCTCTTTTTTTTTTTGCTTATTTTTTTTACAAACTGGTTAAGAAACCATAGTAAATCCTATCGATTCATTCACCGATCATATTCGGATGGAAAGCGATCGTTTAATTGCGAATTAACGAGGAGATTTCAACGAACAATATTGCCTTTTAATTTTGAACCATCGTTGTAGAAAGAATTATTTTCCGAGATTAAAAAGCTTTTTTTTTTTTTGTTTTTCTACGCACCTCGTAAAGTGTGCTCTCATTGTTTTTTTGTCGCTCCAAAGAGGCACCTGTAACTCGGTTTTACGAAACGAAGCAGAGAGAAATCGATTATTGCTAGTTTTCGAAAATTCTGAAAACCCCTCTCATCTCGTTTGGTTTCTTTCGAGCCATCGGTTTTAACCAATTCCGAAGGGCGCTTTAGCTCCGCTCGCTTTCAATCTACTCGAAAGTTGAATGAAATGTTTTGATAAGCGTCCTCTGGATTAATTCTCGTCGCTTGAAAGAGATCAAACGAATCGGAATTTTTTCTCTTTCGTATGTCCGTTCAAGTGGTATAGGGGATTAAGCATGTTTCAATATATAGGTGTATAGACAGAAAGAATGGGACGTTTGAAAAGTATTACCAATCAAATGTCCAAAAGATGAACGTTTTAATTACTACCAAATTTATGAATTATGATATATCAAAAAATAAATATTATTGTCCGTGTATCGTTCGAGATCATAAACGCAAAGATCGACGAATGGGAGAATGGTTTTTTATTGATCCGTAAAATAAAAGGAATTATAAAAATCATTTATATACGTTCTTAAACCATCGGAAAGCATCGCACGTAAACGTGTTAACATGGAATCGAACCAATTGCTTTTTCCGAGCTATCTTACACGCATATCACGCTAATCGCTTTACGTTCTACGCTAGAATGCTTTCGCCATACGATGGTAACGTAATCGTTCGACAATCGTCAACGCTTCGATGACGATGACAAGGTATAAAATTATTCATCCGTGAGTACGTTCTCTCCCTCTCTTTCTCTCAACGCTCGATCGTACCGAGAAAGAGAGAGAGAGAGAGAGAGAGAGAGACAGAGAGAAAGGGGTGAAATGGCAGTAAATGAATTCAGCGTAAACTGCCAACGCGGTGCGATGAGTACGCGATAAAACCGATGCCGACAACGTGTTTACAGTTTTATGGGGTGTTGGCTAAATGCAACGCGTTATACTTTGCCTTAATAACTCTCGCGTGATACGAGAATAGAAATTCGTTGAGATATGCTCGCCGAGGGTGGTACTCGAAAGGGGTTGGGAGGTAGTAGAAGTTGGGGTTTTAAGTTGCGGAAGGAAAAGCATTTTGTCCTCTACCTCTTTTTCTACGTATACGAGCTAGTTATGCCCGGAGAAGTCTGTTAGCAACGACCGAGTCTACTAAATTATTTAATATAGAGTTACGAGCGATCCGGACGCTTTTGTTATATCTACGATGGTTGCTCTATGAGAGAAAGCGGGAGAGAGAAAGAGAGAGAGAGAGAGAGAGAGAGAGAGAGAGAGAGAGACAGACAGAGTACTCGGCCGAGTTATAATCTAATTTTTCACCCTTTCTCATCGAGCGAAGAAGGAGTACTTTGGCGAATCGTACGATGCGCTCAAGTACAGCAGAGGAGGATTTTTTAATTCTAAGTAATTAAAGAATTTACAACAAGTGGATTTTTATCGTCGAATTTATTTAAAATTAGTATCAACTGGTTCGAGTAATTACATGTTACGTATTTTATCTTACTTATACACATTTTAACTATCATGATATTACTGTTATGTTATATATAAAACACAAAAGCAAAACGTCATATTAGAAAAAGCTTAGCAGTTGAGAATTTGACGAGCTACGTCTGGTCCTCGCGTGTCTAGGAGACATCACGACGGCTGTCGAAGATTAAGACGTGTCTCGAATTAGCTTTCTTAAGCGGTGATCCTCTAATAGGACCATTTACGATGTACCAAGCTTGCTTGAAAGATTCTTTAAAATTGATATCGAACGTTCGAAGCTCCTGAATACCACTTGGATATCATGACTGTGATAATAATCTTTTCGAGTATCTGCCAAATAACTTGGAATCGATTCATACAATTTTGTATGGATTTTAAAACCCGTTGAGAAGATGTTCCTCGTAATTAGACGAAAACAGCATCCGTTTAAAACGTACAACGATATTTTATCCAAAACGAAGTTAATCGGTCGAAATGGCTAATAGCGATAGCACCTATAAAAAAGACCAAGAGAGAAAGATAGGAAGAGAGAGATAGAAATGGAAGGGTAAGGGGGAGAAAAGTAAGATGCTTTTTCTTTCAGAGTCAAACCCTGTTTATGGCGTCCCTTGGACATCTCTCGCCGTTCTTCTAAAATACGTACACCAACGTCTTACATTAAGCTTAACTTTTGAGCTATTAAGTTTAAGCAGCTTCGGGTAAGCCGCAGGAAAAGGGACGACGAAGGACGCTATAATAGGATGTGTTTGTACTACGTTTTACCGGTACACTAATGTGCAAAAATTCTGGTTAAAATGGAAAGCGCTTCGGGAGCTTTTTACCGTCTTCGCGACTTAACGCGCCGGGAACCTTGGAACGTGAATTATGTACGATCTTACGAGAGAGAAGAGAAAACGCACGTTCGAGAATAGCATATTCTTACGAGAAAAAAATTTTTTATCGAATCGTCGTTCAAAGCCGTTCCATGAACGAAATGTTTCTCTTTAGTTGAGTGCTTCGACCAGGATTTTATCCCTCGTTAATTAGTTTCTCCTAACGAAGGAACGTTACTTTCGTGATTAATCAGAAAGTACGATAAAGAGAGAAAGATAGAGAGAGGGGGAAGAGAGAGAGAGAGAGAGAGAATGAGAATTTCGCGTCGATCAACTGTACTGATTATTTTATCGACAGGATTAATGATCGTCTATAGATTAGACTCATTAAACTTTGAATGTAGTAATAAAAATAAAGTTTCCTTATTACGTTTGTTACGATTATGAGATAAATATTATTGTAATGGGAAGACATTAACATACAGTAGAAAGATATTTGAGCATCGCCATCTTGTAATTTTATAATAATAATCTACTAATCTTATAATCGCCATATATATAATTTATTGTATAAGAAAATGATAGGGATAGAAATACAAATATAATTCCTATTGTTCATTAAGCCAGTCAGCTTTTATTGATCTTCTTGTCTTGTTGTTTCAGGATCCGGTTATATATTTCTTGGACGTTAAGAATTTCCTTTCGAGAGCTCGATCGAGCAAAACCGGCGCGTGCGTTGTCGGCCGTGTATGTCCGAGCTCGGCGATTCGCAGGTGAGATCACGTCGGCGAACTTGGAAGATTTCACGAGGAGAACGTACGTCCTTTATCCTCGTAAGAAGTTAACGTTGTAATGTTAAAGTCTAAAGAACGCTTTATCACGTAGTCAAGCTTCGTCTTCCTCTTGCAACGTATACTTTATGAAAAGCTATCGTGTTACACGCCGAAGCGAGTATAACTTTACGCTTCGTTGAAACGATGCTTAGATTACACTGCTAAAACGTTAACTAATCATGAAAGAAGGAGAGAGGGAGGGAGAGAGAGAGAGAGAGAGAGAGAGAAAGAGAGAGAGAAAGGAAATGGAGATTGGAGAAAGGACGAAAAGTGGTATTAGAAAAGGATTTTCGATGAAAGGGTTGATAACAAGCGCCGCGCGTATGCTACAGACTGTTGTTTTTCCGGGCACAGGAAATTTAACTGTAGGACTTCACTGGGTTGCGTTTGGATTGGGAGAAATGGACGGACCAAGTTTGCTATTGGATTACGATGGAATGATGGAATGATTGCAGTCTTAATGAAGGGAGAAAAGGGGTGGCAGTAACTCTATTCGTATTTCCACCGTAGAACTCGAAACAGAGTTATTCGCTCATTGTCAATTAGAGACGCATCCGTATATATTGCGTACATACGTAAAACCTATCTTTGCGCGTGACCTTCCCTGTCCTCCGTCGAAGGAGACTATAAAGAGGGTTGGAAAGAAAGAGAAATATTACTTTTCGTGCTAACAGAATAATAATAATAATGGTATTAACAATAAGACGAAGAAGAAGAAGAACATTCGTTTGAGGAACGTTCTAGCCACTTGATCGAGCGTCTCTCGAAGTTAAGCAATTTTAACGAAGAATAAAGAAAATGAAAGGAAAGAATAAGGCAGCAGGTAGCAGGCAGCAGGCACTTTGGTCGGCGCTCGTCGCCCGGAATTATCCGGTTAGTTCGTCGTCTCATAATTATTCGAGGAACAAAGCGTGCCTTTGGGGAGAAAAGAATTGTAGGCGCGCGGTAGAGTGGCACGCGACCCGTAATCCACCGGGTTAACACCTTGTAATCATAATGCGAGTTAATTCGAAAGAGAGAATAACGCTTTATTAACGTTCTTGTTTATATTCGCTTCCCTCGAGATGAAAAATAACGCGCGCGCACGAACGACGCGTTACGATCACCCACGAGCAGTCCTTGGCCATTTCCTTTCCTTTTCCATCTACGCGTTCGAGTTGACCAACTTGCATGCATTTTATAAAAACGCATATCTACTTGTATATCGAGAGATGGAATCTCGATTCATTTTAAATACAAATTCGTCTTCTTATCAGGAGCAAACAGATTTCGTGGAAAACGTTAAAAGCCAAAGATATCGATCTAATTTACTGGCCTGAAAACGATTGTTTATAGGTCGTGCTGGAAACTCGTAGCCGGTTCGTTGTCGGAGGCTCTGAAAAACGATCGTAATATTTGTAGGCGATAAATAAATGCTACGTAACGCGTATGGGTACTATTTTGCAGGCCACACTCGAGTCAGATTCGCTTTGGAGTTTGCCGCAGTTAGCGCGTTCCATTGTATATTCTCTGTATGCTTGTGTAGGGGATATAGAGAAAGCTATAATGACTTGGAACCGGGTATACGGGCGTTATAGGATGGTTAGCACGGAAGATCCTTTGTTACGTCATCCAATTTGCGCTTTGTGATATAGACGATCGAGATTGATCATTAATGCAAACGGATTTGACCGATGCGACGTTCTTTTTATTCCATTTCTTTTTTTTTGTTCAATTTGTTCTATTATTTGCTCTGCTTCTTTTCTCTTCTTCTCTTTTTTAATACTTTCCACTTGATTTGATCGACTAATTAAATCGGAAACGTTGCTCGTTCGTTCGTAAATATTAGAGTTAGTACATTAGATATGAGAACGATGCAGAGTTTATCTTCCTGGAGCTCTCCTCAAAGATCGATCTTAACGAACATGTAAAAGGAATGAAAAAAGAAAGAAAAAAGGAAGGAAAAGACTAGACTTCAAAGATAGTAAGAATCTCGTCGTACAAATTTCGCGGATCGACTCGGGGAAACAAAAATAATAGTAGGAGAATTCCATGCCCTGTTAATTTCCGAGTTTCTCTTGCCAACGTGGAATATCAATAACACCGACGTCTAATTTCTTTGTCGCGTTCGTTAATATTCTCATGCTATCCCAGCTAAAGGAAAATTGTATTTATATTCTCTCGGACTTCGTTTCTACGTCATCGAAGAGAAACGAGGACTTATGCTGCGTGCCATTTCCATCCTTCTCACGGTATTTCATTAGCAGCTTGCAATTAAGAATTCGTGGAAGCTTCTTCCGGTCGAGCGTGGCTCGTGAACAAAGGTAAAAAAAAGGTTCGGAGAAAGAGTGCGATGGGAAAAGTAGATGGTAGTTAGAAAAGGAACGAAAAATGAAAACTAAAGAGAGAAAGAGAGAGAGAGAGAGAGAGAGAGAGAGACCATCACGTTGGATTCGAAATTTGAATGCTATCGGAGAGAAGGGTAAATGCTTTAGCCCAGTTGGCCAAAGTACCGAGTGAAATCGATGGTTAATGGACAAAGTTGACATCGTTACAACGTCCTGTGGAACTGTAGCCGGAAACTACGTACATTCGTTTCACTTAGGCTCTCTCTCTTTCTCTCTCTCTCTCTCTCTGTCTCTGTCTCTTATACTCTCTTCGTCTGGTACATTAGACTGATATTCCTATCCTAGCTCATTCGTATAAACGTTGCTAGCGAGTTCTCGATGTAATAGTAGCTACGGTTTTATCTCCCGTGAAGGTGAAACTTTTTGAGGAACGAGCGAGAAGAGATACTTACTTAGAGAAACCTCAATCTTCCAATCACCTGTTAAATCGAGCAACCGAATTCAAGGATAAGGAAAGTAGGAATCGCAGAAAATCTCTGGACGTTTTCTAGGTCACCCACGGATCACGAGGCTTTCGTGTTTCCATTCCATTTCTTTCCTCGCCAAGCCTTTTCACGTGTCTATCGCGTTAAACTTTTCATCATTGTGATACAGCTAATTACGTAGAACCTTGTAAGTGTTATCGATGTTACGCAGCACGGTTCGACTATTATTCAGTATTCTCGTTCGAAAGGTTATCTCTACAACGGTATAGATTTATTGGTTGTGTCCTTTCATTGGAGGGCAAGCGATGATAAGATAGTGAATATGTAACAAAGCACCAGAGATATGCTTTTTATAACGTTTTATTCTGGTTATACAATTAGATATGTACTTTGTGAAATATTTGGACTCAAAGTAGAAGGTAAAATTGTGTGAAATTCGCGCGACCCTGTTTGATCGACGATCGGCATAACTTTGTTGACCGGATCTAACGATTATCGAGTCGTTCGATTAACGCTCTCGATTACCTGGAACTTCATATTACGCTTGTTTCCTCTCTTCCTCTCTCTTGTTTCCGTTCTCGTAGCTCAACTCTTCTGCGCGCGCGCGCGCGTGTGTGTGTGTGTGGCTCTGTGTAAATGTGTTCATTACGTTTGTATGTGCGCGTATGTCAGACAGAGAGAGAGCGAGAGAGAGAGCGGGAGGGAGAGAGGGGTGGAGAACTCGACAGGGCGATTTGTCGCAGCCAAATGCAATTGTCCTCTTATTTCTTCGATAATTGCGAAATCGGGTGATGAAGCTGCTGTTGCCCTGCCTCGCTAACACCAACGTTAACAGCAATGCTAGCACGTTAGCACGAATTCGCGAGCGGAGAACGAAACGCCAGTATTTGCAGGAAGCTCGACGGAAAAGAGGTCATTATTAAGTATTTATAGGTGGCCCGTAATTTCAAAGTTTCGGGCTCCTTTCAAATAACGTTCGTTTCGTTTTTCTTCGTTTTCTTTTTCGCGCGAAGGAAATTACAATGACGGAAACGATTACTGGTTTTTGTTCTATTTCAAATCAAAAAGTTTATTTCGAAAAGTTATTAAATATAAGAGATATCGTGATTTTCTTAAAAATACTTTTCAATTATCGAGTTTCTCCGAAGCACGAGGATCCCACGAGGATCCGACGAGGATCCCACGAGGATCTTACGGGGAAAGCGAAAGGGCCACTTTTAATCAATCTCCCGTCAAATCCGTGACTTAATCGCGTCCGAAGGAAATTTCGCGTGATTTAGCGGAACGAGGTAGAACGTAAAATTAAATAAGGTTTACCGTAATGGCCGGGATAGCGATTGTTATCTCGGTTTGATGAGGCCGACCCTAACCTTTTCATTCTTCCACCAGCCGTATAGTATACTTGGCCGAGCGTGTCATTTTACATTACGAGATTCTAAAATTAACATTTTTTCCCGTTACGGTTGTCTCTTGTCCGAAAAATTGCGATCTTTTCCATCTACTCGAAACTGTTGGTCTTATCGAGCGAAATTTTAAGTCGAGTTTGTTAGTCAAATCGAAAACATTGTTTCGCGGTAAGCGTTTAACCAAATTGGTACACAATAATGTGATAACCTTTGATAATACCGTTAACGAGCGTTCGACTCGACGCGGGTAACTTAAATGGAAACGTAAACGAGAGAGAAAGTATTCTGCGTGCGGATTACAAGCTTATCAAGCAAACTATTTCGATTTGCGAGAGAACGGGCACAAGCGCGCTCGCACAGAGGAAACATTGGAAGGCTACCGCGAATCGCATATTCGTTGGAAACTTTGTGAAAAGCAACGTGTGACGTTGATCGGTGCTCGGCCGAACCCTTGTCAGCTTTCAACCGCATTCGGAGAAGACGCGATCACGAATCAAACTCTTGCTTCTGCTCTCTTTTTTCTCTCCATTTTTCTACAACTTTTTTATTTTTTTTATTTTTTTTTCCATTAAGTTACTCGAGACAAATACTAGCTTTTAATGCAAATTTGAAACTCTGATAATTACATACCGTACAATTTCTATTTTTGATTTCGAGAAAACCCATTAATAAGGATCGAGGAAAACTTCTCTAAATTATTCTTCGTAACTACGATAAAATGCTTTTCAGAAAAAGGGAAAAGGTTAAAAGAAAGAGTCCAATCCTTGAGCGTCAACGAAGAACACGAAGGAAATAGCCCGCGTCTTAATTTTTCATGCGACAATTTTATAAATAAATTCATTAATCTTCTTTGCCCGTACGCTATTAAAAGAGTTTTAGTCGAGCAAATTTTATTTCTTTGTCTGTTTTACTTTAGAAACATATTTTTACTCGGTTTTATTACACGAATTAGAAAGAGAATTCATTCTCGGTCGACTTTTGCAGTAGCTTCGTTGATCGACGAGTCTTTTTCCATAATCGATTACGATATTTACAAAAAAGATTTAAACGATCGCGACCGTGCTGTGGAATAGGGACCTTTTTTTATACACACACGAAATGCCAGAAAATGCGTTTACAAATTGTGTTTGACGATAAAGTTTGTAAGGCTCAAGATTCGTTCGAAATTGCCGCTAGTGACAAAGGTCGATCGATTTTCCGACAGGTGGCGAGTCAACGCTTGACAATATGGCGGTTCTAAAGCGCGGCGAACACGAAATATCGATCGTTTTCAGACTGGAAAGATTTACCGCGTGCATGCCAGCCGTGCCTCCTACGAACATATGTCATGTTATTTACGAGCGAGGCATTACTCTCTGCCCGATTTACTATATTTTATGTTACGTGGATGGACTTGCAATTCTTTTGAATAGATCGACCGGCAGACGTGACCAGGGTGTGTGTTCTCGGTCACGCTGGTCATACACGCGAAGTGCGTATGACGTTCCTCGTTTCCTTTTTTTTCCTTTCCCTTCTTTTTTCCTTTTTTTTTTCTTTCATAAGCTTTCTCCTGTTTCATCGAGCCGTTCGAAATCTCATCCCTATCAACCTTTCAAGCTCGTCTCTCGAATGATACTCTCATTCCCCGCCGTTCCATGGTTATTTAATTAAATCGCTACCAATTTGTGCCTTTCACCGATATGCACTCACTTCTCTGCTTTGTTACTTTTCATCGAGCACACGTTTTCATTCGGTGTCAATGACACCATCCTTGTCCAACCAGCTGCCGCCGACTAATACCTGCTAGGAGGCTAATAGCTATGAGTCAAGTCAATGAGTCGTTAGTACTCCATTTTCGGAAAGGGCAAGTTCATCGAGGAGAGGAGAGAGAGAGAGAGAGAAAAAGAGAAAGTAGCGGAGCATAATGAAGTTATCAAAATTGTGTTTTTCCCAAGTCGATCGTTTTCCTTCTGATTAACCTATTGTTCGCGATGATTAGAGAAAAAGAGAGAGAGAGAGAGAGAGAGAGAGAGAAGAGATGTAGAGAGTGCTCGTTCGTTCGACAAAAGAAATAAAAAAAGAAAGCAAAAAGTAGATCGAAAATGAATCCGATCGAGGGAACGGTAGCAGCCCTGAAATTTGTTACGTCGACCGTGAAGAATTTCTGGCGTAACCCCTACGAGCTGACTCGTCGAACGATCTCGAAACGAGAAAATCGAACTTTCCATTACCTTTTGAAATTCGTCGGGATCAAGAAAGGGAGAAGCTGAATCGCGCATGCCATGTTGGGCAAGAAAGAGAGAGAGAGAGAGAGAGAGAGAGAGAAAAGGTACTCGAGGGTGATTGAGAACTTCCGAATGACGTTTTCGAAAAGCAACGTGGTTTCTCAGCGTTGATATGAGAACGTGCATTATCGCGGGAAAGGGGCGACCATTCGTCAGAGTAACGCCGGGCTGACCTCTTTCGGAGAATGGTGGCCCATCAGACTTTTCGAATTGGTATTCTCCCTTGGAGAAAGCATCGGGGACGACGGTGATCGAGGAACGTCTTAAAAGCGTTCGATCGAGGGCTGGAACGCGATTAATTCGTTATATTCGTTATATCCTATAAAAAGCCACCGGCTGTACCTTCATTTTCTCTCTCTTTCTCTCCCTCTATTTCTTCCTTACTTCCCATGGAATCTCGAGCTTTCCGAGGACGTAAAATATTTTCAATATTCGCTCCGTTTGGAGAATGTTCTCTCTCTCTCTCTCTCTCTCTCTCTCTCTCTCTCTCTCTCTCTCTCTCTCTCTCTCTCGGAAATACACACATGCGCGTACGCGCTCATTCGGTCTTGTATTCGCTGTAAAAATTCTCTGGACTTTACTTGCGGAGTAAAAAAGACGGGCAGACGCGTAAAATCCTCTTCTTTGTGTTTCCTGATCCGCTTCTGGGATTTCCTTTGACCCGGCAATAAAGAGGCCTTAGACCGTCTGTTTGACCCACGCATTCGGAATTATTTCGACCTTACTCCTTCGTTCTCCTTCGTTCTCTCTTTTTTCTCTTCCCCCACCCTCTTCCCATTGGTGTACAGGCAGCTCTCGTTTGCCCTCTTCTCTCCCCTTTCATTTGTAACTCATAATTCGTATCGCCGACGGCATAATGCATACTTTTCCGGCGACATGCAGACGCGTAGTCGAAAGTAAAGAAAAGGGTGAGAGCATCGGTCCGTCTTCGCTTAGCTTTTAAATATACCGCAAACAATGGCAGCTCTCCTTTGACTTTCCCTCGAAAAAGTATGATACGTCGAAAATAACCCCCGATGGTCGGTTTTCCCTTTTATATACTTCTTTATTTTCTCCTATTTTCTTATTCTTTGACGTATTCCTGTTCGAATCGATCGTCATCCCCGTTACTTTATAATCTTCGCGGATGGAGTATAAAAGTTTCTGAGACAAATTTGCGTCCGTTCCAATATCGGAAGGGTATGTTCGGTTCTTTTCAGGTCAAAGGGATATCGTCTATACGCTTTCTTTTCTAGAGGTTCGGCTTTTCTTTGTAATTTCACCGAGCGTCTTTATCTTTTCTCAAAAGTCGGATAAATAAAGAGGAAATATTGCGAGGAACACGTTCGAGATCTATACGGTGATGCTACGGATTTATTAATACTATCGATATCCGAATTGTATACAACGCGGAAGAAAGAAAAAGAGAAACGATTTTGAATTTTACACGTTTAATTAATCACCGTCGTACGATACCTGGATCGTTTTATTAAACTCTATCAACCTTATGGACGGATCATTGTTTTACTTTGGATTTCATTCTTTTCCTTTTTTTCTATATTAAATAATGTATAAATAAATCTGCAGACGTCGGAGTTACGTGAAATCGATCCCGCCGTATTAATAGATTTTCCATTTTTTTCCCCTGCAAAATGCGATTATTTATACGAGTCTTTCTTTGTTCTAGAATTTGCAAATTCGGACGAAGTAACGATCGACCGACTTTCGTCGGATTACTCCTTTTTTCTTCGGCGAACATAAAGCCTAACTTAGTTTCGTAATTCTTAAAATTAACCAATGCAATTCGTACGCTAATACGAACGTAAAGGGACAATTTTTTTAATTCGTTGCACGCTCGTTACTTTTTCAAAAATTTGCAAACAACAGGACTAATTTGAGAGATATGCGAAAACCTCGTTATCGTTGGAACGATTCATCTTGTCGAACTAGGCTTGGATTAATGCGCGCACGAACGAATTCACTTTCCGACGATGCAACTTTGAAATAATGTATGGTTACCGCGTACAATTATGAGAAGTAGCGGCTATACGTCGACGGAACATTTGTTAGATTAAGATCTGACCTCGCCCACTCCGAGAGAAGAAAATGATTACGGTGGGTACGGTCCTTGGGTTAATAACGTTCCATTACGAACACACAAACACGCGCTCACGCATTCCCGTCGCTATGCGTAAACGCAAATCATTTCGTTTCAGCGTCCGCGCGAAATTTCGAGTAACGAATACCGCACGTGAATTATATCGACTCGTAAAACAACGACCGGCCCAAACTTTCGATACTATTTTCATCTTCCTTTTCACGTCGGCGGACTCGTATAAAACGAGTACTCACGGCCGTATGAAATTGACGCATATCGTCGAAAACCCAAACGCAATTATTGTCCGACGGAAAAGCACTAAATGCAAATGGTTTCATCGTTGTTGCTCGTTTCTAAAATTCTCTTGGTCGTGCCAAACGAAACGTCCCTGATCGCCGAAACAGAGCCAATAACGGAAAATTTGGTCGGGCTATTCTTCGAATATCGTTTCATTATTTCTAACAAGAACATTTCTCTTTCGCTCATTACGATCAGTTCCGTCCCTTTGGGAAATAGTATTGGATTAAAAGTCTAAAACCAAGCGTAAGAGACGATATTGTAAAAACGAGGTTTCTTTCTTTTTTGTATTCTCTCCTCTTTCCATCGTAAATCATGCCATCGTCGCGACCACTAAGATCCGACCGCTTCGTCTCGAGTTATCCAGTCGTCGTCAAAAATAATGTTGAAAAAAAGCGTGGAAAGATATCCGACACGAGTCTTCTCGCGAAAAGTAATGGAAATTCACGCGATGTTTTATTACGGCCACCAACGACGAATAAGAAGATACAAGGATGAATCTACGGACGTGTAAAGGTAGTAGAAAGGTACCGGAGAAAAAATGCTTAAAAAAAAAAAGAAGCTACGATACGAAGCAAGGTGAATCCAGAAAGTGCATTACACCTTGTTGCAACGCTCATTATTTCGCTCCATTCTGCGATTGCATCGCGCAAAGGGGCCGCCTTTTACGGCCGAAAATTCCTTTCGTTGCCTCAGCGTTTCGTGTTTCTCTCTGGAATATAAGAGGGAAAGAGAGAGGGAGAGAGAGAGAGAGGAAAACTGAAAATGTTCTCCAGTAACGAGCATGCACATAGAGCGATTCTAATGAAATGTTACGTGTATACACCCTGTGTCCTCTCCACTTGTAGAGATCCTAGACCATGATATTGAAAATTCATTAGCGTCTATGTGGTTTTTTCTCTCTCTTTCTGCAGTTCATGTGTACGTATCTACTAATGCCGAGTTAAAAGTATGCAACCTGTTTCTTTTTTATTCGTTCTTCATTATTCGTACGCTATGTGTGTCTGTGTGCGCGCGCTCCCTCCTAAAGGGAACGTTTTTGCGATCTCGATGGTAAAGTTTTCTCCAACGTGCCAACTCGGCGGTTCCTTCGCCAAAGAGTCGCTCGGCGATAAGAAGAACTTTGATCAAGACGCGTCTCTAAAAGCAATTCGCGCTGCTTTAATTCGCTCGATTATCTTCGAGCCTTGCCAAAAGTCTTGCACCTATCGTAGCCCGCGAAATAATCTTCCTCTTTTCTCTCTCTCTCTCTCTCTCTCTCTCTCTCTCCCTCTTTATTTCTTTCTTCCTTTTTCACGGTCGTTCGAAAGTTTCAGCTTTTACGATTTGAATTCGGACGAGAAGGAGAAAAGGAAAAGAGAATAGGAATAATGGAAGGATTTATTTTTATTCGAGATTACACCGATAGCTCTCTCTCTCTCTCTCTATCGTCTCTTTCCCTTAACATCGTTATGCCCGTGGATATTCAATTTGATGCATCGAACGACTTTGTAAATAATCCACTCCTTCGTCTGCGTGCTAATTTAATTATGTCGTTGTCGAGTTTGCGAGAGAAATGGCAAGGAAAGAATCGTAGACGAAGCAAGAAGAAAACATTAAATTTCAAAGCGTTTCGTTCTCTTGTTTATTCTTACTACGTCGAAATATGCAAAATGCTCGATTTGTTAACGAATAATAAAACGCGCGAATGTGTTGAAAAAAAAAATAAAAGAGAGAAAATAAAAGAACCAAAATAATTTTCAATTTGCAGTTAGAAATTGCGAGGCGAAAGCAAAAGAAGAAAATTCGTAGTACCGCGATGTGCTCGTTGGAAAACACTCGGAAACGAAAAGTATCCTCCTCGTTACATCGGATTCTAATTCGCTTTTCGCGCTCGATTATGAGACTTCTAACAAAGAAAACGTGACTCCCATCGTGTACGAACGACTAACGCAGCACCGCGGATTATTATATCCGAGGGTGTACCCTCTCTCCCCTATTAAGAGAGGAACGAGTTTTAAAGTGGTGGTCCTGAAGACCAACGCTCTCGTAGTTAAAATCCAAAACGTTTTAGTAACAAGCGCGGTACACACTTGCCGGTCCGGAGTTAGAATCCACTCGAAACTCTTTCGTGGCTGCGTTAATTATGTTGTCATCCATTACATTCAAGCTGTTCGACAGTAACAGGAATAGTTTCTGCGACGTGTATTTTCTTTCTTTTCTTTTCGTCTTTTTATTTCTTTTTTTTTTTTTTGTTTAACATTTTTAATAAGGATTAGAACGCAAACGCTTGGATCGTTTCAGAAAAGAAAACGACTCAGGATGAACAATTTAACGAGATTGAACAATAAAAGAAAGGAATGGAATAATTTCTTCTCTCGTCCCTTTTTTTTGTTTTCTTTTTTCTTTTTTTTTTTATTTCCTTATTTTTCCACTTAACCACGAGACATGTATCTTCCAAGTAAAAGCTATGAATCTTAATGCGTCGGTTTACCTTAATTACAAAGTGTAAAGCCTTATCCGTCCTTTATCCTATCCGCCTTTTTCTAACGCAAGATATACCCACTTTGTAACGTACCACTTGGAAAGCGTACATGCGAACCTTACATTTATCTTCCTCCACGCTTCAACCAGCTAATCTTTCTCGAGTGCTTTAAAGAAGAGGATGAAGAGGGAGAGAGAGAGAGAGAGAGAGAGAGAAGGAGAAAGAGAGAGAGAAAAGACCGTTTGAATTTCGCGTCGTTACGATAGCCGAATTTTCCCCTTGAAATATCGCAAGAGAAAGAGAGAAAGGAAACGCTCGGCAAGCGTGGAATAACGAAATATATGAATTTACATACCTTTCGTCCTGACATAGGAGCGTCTGTGAACGTTCGAAGATAAATGAATTTGAATGGTCATCCTCGTTGGCAGTGCACCAGAGCTGCGAGAAATCTCTCGTTATTTTTCTTTCGTTTCTCGTTTTAACAAAAAAATAAGTAGAAAAAGTTCTTGGATTGCGTCTACATAAAAGCACGAGTAACGTGGGAAAGAAAATCGCGAGAAAACGTTTAAGAAACTTTTGTAGGGTAGCATCGCGACAATGCTATCTGTTACGTCATTACTGTGGTTTATTGTTATTGATGAAGTTACGAAATTTTATTACTCCGCGAAATGGTGCAGTGCGACGTTCGCGTTTGTAGCCAACGGTGCCGTTATGTTGTACGTTTCCATGTGTATGCAAGGCTGCACGTTGTATGCACGTATGCAAGAGCAGGTATTTGTGTCTATATATCCGTATATGTAGTATCATATAGAGGTATCAAACACTCGCACACATAGAAACGCGCGCACACACACATCCTGCTTCTCGCACTAACGAGGCTGTAAATTCTACGCGTTTGCTCGGTAATGATTACGCGATATCACGAGTTAATGGAACTAACAGATGACGTCGCTTCGTGAAAAGTGCATCCGCCTAGCGTGTCATAACGTTGCTACCTTCTTTCCACGCTGTTTATACGCAATTCGTTCGTTGGTTAGATCGAAAATCGAGAAAATTAGTCGTAATATTGATTTTATTAAAATCTTATCGGCTTTCCTCGAAAAATTCCAAACGATTTAATAAAAATCGCTTTATTTTTCTTTTATATTTTCCTTTATCTTTAGATATTTTTCGAGGTCCGAAAGATATCTTCGAGAGGTTGCTCGTAATGTTGGCTAAATGTCGACCATCAGCATAGTCATCGCAGTTGCGGGTAAGGCATTAAATGCAGAAAGTCGGTCTGCCGACGCGTTAGAGTCTACAAAGTTCAGCCGTGTATATTCTCTGCATTTTATTTGCATATACGGCCGGCGGACGTGGCGATGTGCTTTCATCCGTGGAAGGATATATGTATCTACGTATGTACATACGTTCGAGAGAGAAGAGAGATTGAGAAATCGAGGTTACGGTGTTTGACTTTACCGAGATTCTTGCAACCGGATCAAACCTTAAACGAATGCGCATATCTTTCGATATGGTGTCCCGTTAAATCGGATAAAATATTGTCGACCGATCTTTGCACGTTTATTCTGTAGAAACACGTTGATTTTAGCATTTAAACCGGCACGATTTTAATTATCGATAAAAATATTCAAGTAGCGCGGGATTGAAACAAGCGACTGGAACGAACAAACGTTCTCCTCTGTTATTTCATTTCTCTTGTAAAAATCAAAACCGTAGTACCAACCGCAGAAGAACTCGCGTTGTCAAACATATTTACTATTAACCTAAAAATGCCTAGATCGTGTACGTACGAAATAGATCGTGCTCGCAAAAAAGCTAGCACATAGAGATAAGTCCCATGGCAAAAACGCATTAAACAACGGTCGGTGTTCTGCCAGCGGCAATAACCCCTTGGCTTTCTTCTTCGACACAGCGTTTGGAACGCGAACGTTGGCCGAGCTTCGACCACCACCACACCACTGCTGCCACCACACCACCATCAGCACCACTACCAGTACTGGCTACCACTAGCAGCAACACCAACACCAACACCAACACCAATACCAGTAGCAGCCGGCGGCAGTAGCGGTGGTATCTGTCGGATCGTATGCAAATCTCTTGTGGCTTAATTACGCGAACACGCCTACTATATGAGGTTTCAGATCGTACGTAACGCGAACCGGAACCCAATATATTTCTCCGGCGATAAGAAGAAACCCTCAGGTGTAGCCTTTAGCTTCTCCAACGCCTTCTCTCTCTCTCTCTCTCTGTCTCTCTTCCTTTTTCCATCTCTATCTTTCTTAGTACATCTATGCGTGTTTGAAGTCTCCTGAATTTCGCCACGTCCGTTTTACAAGTCTTTACACGGTCATTGTCTGATCTCTCTCTCTCTCTCTCTCTCTCTCTCTCTCTCTCTCTCTCTCTCTCTCTCTCTCATTTTCTCTTTCGATTTACGAAACTCATTATTAACTTTCTATTAAAATTACATGATAAAGAAACGAAAAATACTTCCAGATTTGATACGACTCCCATTTATTTAATACCGCTATTTCTTGATTCCGACGATGATGGTGATTAAAAGGAAATCATGCTTGTTGCAAAAACTCTGACGAATTTTACATAGGGACATTGATACTTTCTTTCTTTTTCAATTTCTATTCGCAACCCTATGTATTATCGCATTTAAAATTTATTGGATGACATTTTTGTCTCTCAATGTTTTTTCAAATTCTTTATAGATTTATTATCACGAAAGAGTTGTAAACGTCCATTGTAAAACTTTTATGCTTAAAGAAGATGTCTGCAGCTAGAACATTGTTTTGCTAGCTTGAGTACGATCTAGGTTGTGTACTTCTAGAGATGGTACCTTTACCAGTTGGTAAATAAATTACGGTAACTGTGGGTGAACCAGTTGGCCAACAAACTATCGGAGTGGAAGGCGAAATCTAGAGAGAGAGAGAGAGACGGAGAGAGAGAGAGGGCGAGAGAGAGAGAGAGATAGAATGGCCGACGGTGGATTTTAATCTTTAGTGAACTTTCGCGACCCTTCTCTCTCTCTCCCTCTCCTCTTACTCTCTATCTTTCTACGGACTGTGCAGTTTAGTTTCCGTTGATATTGCGGACAAGAGCGATAAGCAATGTTTTCTCTTGGAAAGCAAATAATACTACAAAGCTACGTTAGCTACCATGTTCGCGAGCAGGGTAAACGATAATTGATTAACTAGTCCCGTATAACGCTATTTCAATAATTACTCCTGTTCGTTCGATTCGACGCTGAGATTATTCGGTATGTCGCGAATTAATTTTACTCAGAGTTACGATGAAATTTTGCATTCACGTGTCGGCAACGTCTATTCGAGTCGATTATGTCACGGCGTGCCGATTAGACCGAAAGTTGGGTCGCAATTCGACATCCTTCAAAGTGTAGCGGTTTGTGCTAGTCAACGACGCGTAACCTTCGGTGTAATGGTTACTCGGAATAAAAGCTATGTAAATGACGTAAAGACCATCGTAATAAAAATAAAGATAAACAGGGGATTAAAAGAGAAATCCGTTCCTTTATATCGGACGGAAGATGTGCGTTTCGTGAAACCTTCTTTAACTCCGAAGCACCGCCGTTCGATAAAAGTCGAACTCTCGTCTTTCTCGTTCCTTTCTCCTTCAGAAATTTCTCCTCCAGAATTTCTCCAGGAATCTTCTTAAACCAGGTGAACGCATTGCGGGTATGCGGCTATTTCTCTCTCTCTCTCTCTTTCTTTCTTTCAAGAATGCAGTGCAAGTTTTCCAGTTCATTGTTGGTTCAAGAAAAAAATAGTTGATAAAAATCTGTCGATATTTTTATAAAAATATTCTTGCTTTTGCGTCCGCAATTTTAACCTCTTTTCTTTTTAATTCCCTGTACTCGACTATTAACAGAAAATCTCGGAAGAAAAATGGAAAACGTAACTGCAAAGTGTAAGTTTCATTCATAAAGAGTAGGGATAATATCAAAGAGAGTGGCTTCCGGTGGTGCCTACTTCGAAATTATACAGCGTTTATGCTCTTATTAATGCGAGTCCTGGCAGATAGGGTTGGAGATTGAGGAGGTTGAGTTATGATTCGACTCTACCTATCTCTATCCCTCTCTCTCTCCCTTCTCTACTCAATTCTTGCTCGTTCCTTGGGCGCTTTTGAGCCGGCACCGCCATAATGCCCTGTGATTAATCCCCCGGGGCACGAGCTGGCAGTACCATGGTGCATCTCACCACCTTCCAACCCCAGTTCGAGGCTTCCATCCCCCCTCTCTCTTTCTCTCTCTCATTCTCTCTCTCTCTCTCTCTCTCTCTCTCTCTCTCTTTCTCTCTTTCTGATCTACACTTACCATCTTTGTGTGCGGTACCGCCTTTCCATGCGGATCACTATTTCACGAGACGTCCGGAATTTTAATACGCGGTTTTACTCTCTCTCTCTCTCTCTCTCTCTCTCTCTCTCTCTCTCTCTCACCCTCTCTCTCTTCCTTCCTTCCTTCTCTCCCTTTGGAGGTACCTTCCTCACCTCGGCACGTCCTGTGCGCGCCTCTCGTGTCAAAATTTATACACGGTCTTGTCTGCCGGCGGCTGATCCATAATTAGCCCATGTGCATCGTACGGGTGGTTGCTCCTTTCGACGCTCTTCCTCCTTCTTCCCGCTCGCGCTATTGTCTATCTTTCTCTTTCTCTTTCTCCCTCGAACTTTCCTCTTTTTCTTTCTTTCTTTCTTTCTTTTCCTCTCATGTACCCCGATGCGCCTAAAGGCCGTACGTTAATATCAAGCCGGATTCCTTTTTCATTTTCCTTTTATGACGGGACCCTAGGATGTATTTTGTTTTATGTTTGCGCGTGTGCGTTACTTTTGTTTGAACATCGGTAATAGTGTTCGCGTTATAGATAGACAGATGTATAAGTGATTAAATGGAAAATAAAGTCCCTTATTAAAATTTTCATAAAAATATTTGTTATTTAAAAAATATGCTCGCATGTATTTTCGATGACTATAGGTATATAGACGCACACGTAGCACGCTGTTATTAATTTTATATAAAAAGTAATTTTTCTCTTTGGATGTTAATAACGGAGAGACGTTAATAACACATTCCTTTTCCCTTCCCTCATATACTTCGATAGAATTCGTCGGTACGTTCTCGCGTAGGAGAACGCGAGCTAGGAATTTTTTAATATTCCTACCTGTCTTAGACGAAAATTGATAATAGGCTACTGAAATAGTGGCATCTTTCGTTCCTCGCTCGATTGTTATTATTGTCGATCGTACGAAGAGTAGAACGAATAGAACGAGGAGGAAAAGGGGGAGGGGATTAATTACGAATGCAGCATATGATTTATATTAATTGGTGCGCATGATTTACTACCTTCATATTACTCGCATAAAATCACGACGTATGACAAAATATCCACGAGGAGAGAACCATAAATTAGCATCCATTTCGTCGTAGTTCTCGATCGTTTGCCACCAGCACGAGATATATCGTAGTTATATACAATTAATAATTCTCACGTAGATACTATTCATTCATTATTATTATGCCAGGATTTTTCATTATTTTATTCGCCGTTCGAGCAGACAATACGACAGATCTTTGTTGAAAATGTTACCAACGATAGGAACGAAACTGGCGTCATCGTCGGCGTCCATTGTCGAGAAAACGAGGTCCTTGCTATTTCTGTAAAACTCGTAGCACGATTTCTCTTGGCGCGTGGAAATTCTCGCAATAGTCTCTTTCTCTCTCTCTCTCTCTCACACTCTTTCTCTCGGTGACTATAGCTACGGTAAAAGCAGATTCGTTAGGCGGTATAAGCTGTAATCGTTAGCATGTCTGGGATTAAGGGTTGGACAGGACGAGGTTAGATGGTAGGTGATTAAGAATTCAGTGATATACACGGACATTGGGCAAGCGTTCCTCGTTTCGTTCTCTCTCTCTCTCTCTCTCTCTTTCTGTCTCTCTCTCTCTCTCTCTCTCTCTCTCTTTCTGTCTCTCTCTCTCTCTCTCTCTCTCTCTCTCTCTCTCTCTCTCTCTCTCTCTCTCTCTCTCTCTCTCTCTCTCTCTATCTCTATCTTTCATGCACGCATACGTAGTCAGAAACGTTCGAACACATGGACGTACACGTGGCTGTTCCAACTTCCTGCACAATCGGTACGAGCACACCCTTCTTCGTCCATCCGTCCGTCGGTCTTTCAAAGAGTTAAAAAGAGAAGGAGAGAGATAGAAAGTCTCGAAAACCGTTAGAATGTATCTACGTACCTGCGTCTTCCTAGAGACGCGTTATATTTATACGCGAGAGGAATTAATTCGGCGCCAAGGCGAATTAACTTTCTATGGCGTCCTGCCAGGCTCACAGTCTGTTGATCCGACGGAATTCAACCGCCATTGGATGTAATTGAGGAGACTGCTACCGCAATGGTGCTCTTTCTCTCTCCTTCACTCTTTTTTTTTTTTTTATTTTTATAAGCTATGGATATATCGTTTATCATTTTCCCTTTTAATTTGCACGTAAGAACTAAGAGAGAAAGAAAGGTTATGCTAGAAGAAGTATAGGAAACCAGAGTGCGATTAAATTGCAATGCCTCGTCAAAACTTTGAACGCAAGATAATGAAGATGAATTGCGAATTTTGTTGCAATTATAAGAGAGGGTAAATAAATTATTAGAGCACGGCTCTCTCAAAAATGCAACGCGTTTGCTTATCTCCGACAAAGTCGAATGCTTCAAAGTTTTCTAAGTCATTAATGTTACCAGTTGGTTATTGTATCTTCTTTGGAAATTATTTTCAATCTTTGCAATTATCGATTATCGAACCTTCAACGATCGAAGAACGATACGGTTAAATGAGATAATAATGAGTCCGGAAATTCTTCCTTTTTTTTTTCATTGATACAAGATTTCATTAATAGTACAATTTTTTTCTAATTTTTTCTAACTCGATATCCTTCGTTTTGATAACAAAAGTAACGACAGAAACGTGTTTGTGACGAGCGATCGAATAATTGCTGCTTATTCATCGAGAGCATTTTAAAGTATAATTCCTGATAGAACGATTCAGCCTGCGTATTTTGCTAATAATCAATAGGTAGATGGAGAAATTGATAGATAGATACCATTGGATAGATCAAATGATAACTTTTGTTCAGTGAAACGACAAACGAATCAGCGAGAACATCGGGTTTTCGGTCTATCGAATTCCATGGCGTAGGAGAGATTCTCGGTCGCGAATCGAACGTCGATTGCGGTCCCCTGATATTAACACCATGTTACGAGTTAATAATTAGATCGTCCAGCCATTCGATTCTAGTTGTAACCAAATTTCAAAGCGTACAAAAGCGAACGTACGTTGCGGAACATCCGCTACTGTTTCTCTCTCTTTGTCTCTCTCTCTCTCCCTGTCTCTTTCCCTTTTACTATCTCTTTGATTTGGTATAGCCGAACAGTTTAATATTACATATCTGACAAGCAACATTATAATGATAGAATTGATTGATTACAAAGGGAACAGTGTACAATGAGAAAGTTACTAATCCTCGAAATGGCAATAGCTATCTTTATAGTTTTGACGAGACGTGATCTCGATGCACCGAATGCAAATTGTAAACTTTCTCCTCGGAAACTTCTCTCCCTTCTTTCGTATTATCGATCAAACTTCTCGATGTTCATACGTATTTGCATGCACATTACGTTGAATTTTGTATGACCGCAAGCGCCTGTATTTGTTTGCGTGTATAGATAGGCCGCTTAATCCAATCGCAATGGGTTTTCCGAATTTTACCGTTTTTGTTCTCCTTTCCATGATTGGCGTTTCATCACGCGGAAACGAAAGCGTGATGTTTCATCGAGTCGTAAAGTGTGGAAAATAGATGATGCGAGGGGTGAGAGAGAGAGAGAGAGAGAGAGAGACAGATAGATAGTCTTTGTCAGAGAATTAATTGGAAAACGCAATGGATTATTGACAAGCATAGATTCGCGGCAAATAGTGTGGAGGTGAGCCATCGAATATTGAAAGGGTTCAATACGGTACGTTTGTCTACTGGTCCGGTCCGGCCTCGAAAATCTTGCTTAACTTTTCACGGAAACAATTACTGCGTCATTCTCTGTTCTTTTTTCTTTCTTTCTTTCTCGTTATTCGTCTGTCGAGGCCTAGCCATGTTTACCAAATCGTGTAGACATCCAAATTGATTTGTTTATATTCCTTTTCATTCTTTTCTCTCTCTCTCTCTCCCTCTCTCTCTCTTGTTATTATTATTATTACGTATGATTCAACAATGTTTTGTTATCACCGGTAACGCAACATACATACGTAGTAAAAGACGCGGTAAGTACATAGTAAATAATAAAAACACGTATGGTAGTAAAGGATGATTTTTTATGTTATGATAAACGTAATTTGCGTAAACATTCGAATTATGGTATGGGTTTATTTGTGAACCATTAGCGAGAAAATAATAAAAAGTGAAAGATTTGACTCGATAAACTCATTAAAAGTTTGTCATTAATTTGATTTCAGAAAACGGTGAGCGCGTCCTCTGCATGACAACGGGAGTAACATCAACAGTGAGTGAATCTTGAATAAATTCGATAAATCTGTAAACACGAAACAAATAGAGTAGGAACTTGGTTTGTTATAAATTTCGTAGATTTTCGCGGGTACCTCTAATGGACACCTTTAGTGATCGTTTATTTCTGTTGGTACTTGAGAATCAAATAAATGTCTCTTCGCACGACGGCCGTCGGATATTTACAGTCGACATTGAGAAACTCCTCTTGCGTTTAAACGCGTCATCGTGTTTCTTCTTATTGCCGCTTCAATATTACTTTATTCGAAACAACAAATCTTCGTGCCCTTCGTCGATCATACGCGAAAACGTTTTCAAAGTATTCGGTCAAAGTTTGAAAACATTCATCTTACAAGACTGGAGAATGTAGTACGTCGACATGGTAAATAAAGTTAAAGTAAATACGTGTGTCTAAACTTTCGTAGTATTTTTTCCAAAGACTCTGTATATCGCGTGTACGCCTAGGAATATTAGTTTCTTTTTTACATTTTTTTCAGGTTTGCTTATATTCCCAGAAAATCGAGCTCGAGCTCGAGCTCGAGCTATTTCGGCGAATTCCAAAGGCGATGTAAACAATCGCGGAATGGAACCGAATGGAACGATGATCGAATCAGTTCTCTTTGAAAATTCGTGGAGACAGGAGGCTACCGATCCTATCGTATCATAATTTGTAATATTGTAAATCACGAATTTAACGTGCACACGTTCGATTTATCCTAAGGCGCAACGAACTCGTAAAAATCGACTCCTGATCTATTCAAACTATTTTTACCAATGTAAGTATAAAGAGTGGAAAGAAGACGTTGCTAGATTTATACACATTATAACGCAACTCAATTTAAAGTCTTCCTTCTAGCGGCCGCTTCTCCATAATCAAGCCATCTAATTATAGGACAGCACCTTCCAACTTCTCGGAGGAGAGAAGTTTAGTTCTTACAATTAGCTGGCTCCGAGCTACATCGTAGAGTATGGCGAACCGTGAATCTTATTTCGCATTTAATCAAAGTAATTGCTAACCATCGTTGCTTGCCACAGAGGACTTCCTTCCACTTTTCACCCTCTCTTTCCTTTACCTCGCTTTTTCTTTTCCTCGCTTCTTAGATATCTTTCCGTAGAAATTATGCGCATATCCAAATATCGAGTTTTATCATCGCGTCGTTGCTTTCGTTCCTTATTGAAACGATCGTATAATTTAATCTTTTCGGACTATTATCAAATGAAGTTAGGTTAATGCTATTAATGGCGATACTACTTTAAAATCGGTTTTTTCTTAATTCAGAAATCGATGCGATCGAACGTATTTGATTAAATGTTTTGTCGTCGTGTTGACCATTGAACGAAAAGTAGAAAATTTATTGTTCCCAGTCGCTGCGAATGAAATTGAATAATATTCAAACAAAATTCTAAGAAGGTTATATAAATTCACAGTTTTCGAGCTGCTCCGAAGCTCCGTCGACGAAAGTAAAACGATGACAAAACCAGGAGGTTTCTTTCAACGCATTGACCCGGTATCGTTTTTGTTACGAATGTTTGTTCCTCTTCGATACTAGCAAAAAGATCGTTAGTGGGTCCTAGAAGTGCTATATCGATATCGTTTATCGATTCTAATTTACTGGAAAGTCATTAACGAATAAAAACCTTTTGAAATGTATTTAATGCTATGCTCTCTCTTTCTCTTTTTTCTTTCTTTCTTTTTCTTTTTTTCATTTTACTTTTTAACTTTTGTAATCAGTCGTGTGTAAAAATATTCTCTTATGCTTTGTGAGTAATGTAAATTTCAAGAAAAATTTTTACATTTGCCATTATTACGAAAATATAACACGAATTTGAAAATGAAAAAGCAATTTCCTTTGCAACGCTCTCGTTATCTACGTTCTGTTGGATTTCATTTAAACAATAAAATGTATATTCTGATATTACATTTATAGAAGATATAATGCAATTAAAGCTGCCAGGAGAAGCGTCCTTACGTGAAATCTTATATGAGTATATAACTAACGTTAACGTACTTGGTTGCTTGTTACAAAGGTGCGATCCAACGCGCATGCACAAACGTATGTTATCGCGAAACTAGCGACAAAAGGTAAATATCGACGAGAATCACATTTTCGAGATTATTCCCGATATGCAAGATGGAAATCACGTTAACGTCGTTTTACGCCAGCGACTCGAATTAGCGTCTCGATCATTCGCCATTGTTTCGAATATCGATTGAAAGCACACACGCGCGTATACGTATACGTGTGAATACGAATGATTTTTCTTTAGCCATTAAATAAACGTTTTAACATTAATAATTTGCTAGCTGTTAAAATTGTAGATCAAAATTTAGTATTAAACTGTGGAAATTGAAAAGGAAATGAAGAGAGATAGAGAAAGAGAATTTATTGTATAAATATTTATATATATGTCTGTGTGTGTGTGTGTGTGTGTGTGTGTGTGTGTGTATGTGTGTATATATATATATACACATATGAATTTACTTTTTTCGAATCGCTTCGAAGGTTACGGGTCTGTTATACGATTGTTTCTGGCTCGCTGACGAATAGAAAAACGACGAGTCCTTGGTCGCACCAAGAACGTAAACAGTAGAAATCGATCGGTTGTGTGAATTATTCTCATAAATAGAGCGGAGAGTCGAACGCAATGGTTTCGATCCGACAATGCGTTAGAGAAATACAATTTCCTATATTGATATAGTTTATTAATTAAAGGTATAAAGAATATACATACACACACACACATATAATACAAAATGAGAGAAAAGTAATATAAGAGCTATTTTACACGATAAATTAATTATTTTATAAATGTACACAAGAACGGTCAATAATTCTAGATTATGTTTTCCGTACGGCACGTGTTACTCGATTGTTTTTTGATACGACGATTCGTACCACTGGTTTGCAAATTATGGGTCATAACCACTTGATAATTCACGAAATTTTCACAAATTTTACAAATGGCGATGATAGGATCAAGTTCGATTCGATAAAGATCCTACGATGGTACACGGAATAAGTATACGCTCTTAGAATAAATTCGCACGTTTCCTCATTTAATTGAACTAGAAACGGAACTTGGATTAGTTCTCATGAAAGAGCGGCTAATCGAACGTCATTTAAATGAGAGGATAGTAATCGCGAGTTTGGCAGGAGGTTCGAGCATTTAACGTACCCATTCATTCTCGGGGAAAAGCCGTTAATAAACCATAGTGATTTTCACTCGGCAAAATTTCGACGAGAATGTTCGCGATCGTTGGGTAGAAGATATCGTAGTATTTGCGTCGGTGGCATTAGTAGTGGTGATGGCAGCTCTCTCTCTCTCTCTCTCTCTCTCTCTCTCTCTCTCTCTCTCTCTCTCTCTCGGTGAGTATATACACGCGAGGGTATAATTTAATCATCGATCGTGCTATCGTGCTCGATTACGAGTATCGCCAACAGTACTGGCACCAATACCAGTCTAGGGAAACAAGCTTTCCAGCGGGAACTTTGTGGCATGGCTTTCGAAGCTCTCTCACAAGCGCTTACTCGAATCCCAAAAGAAGAAGAAGAAGAAGAAGAAGAAAAATAAGAAGGAGAAGAAGATGAGAAGGAAGAGAAAAAGGAGGAGGGCCAACTCGAAGTATCGAGGTGCACGAAGCCCTGTCATTATTCTAATACGAAATAACGGGTCTCGCGTTATCGATTCGACTTAATATCCATCGTCGAGCGGCTTACAAATTGTTCGTTCAATTTTCATGAAGAAAGCCTCCTTCACTTCTTGCACTCGCGAGAGCGAGAAATCGGTGTTAGAGAGAGGGACAGAGAGAGAGAGAGAGAGATAGGGAAAGAATGATGAGCGGAAGGGAACTCTTATCGAGTAGAAATAGGGAAGAAAGCTATAAATACGAGTCGCCACGACGACGACGACGACGACGACGACGACGACGGCTACGACGACAACGAGTGGACCATTAAATTGCAAGCAAAGCAATTACATCGATCCTTTTCTCTCTCTCTCTTTCTTTTACTCTCACGGTGTTTATTTAATTCGCAGCTTAAAGAAAATTATCAACGACTTCAAAAAAGCTTTCGATATCGACGAGGTCGAGAGGTCACACTTTTGTATCCTCTTTGCGACGATGCTAGATCCACCCAGTCGAGAAGAGAAGAGAAGAGGAGATAGCGGAAAGAGAGTATGGTTAATAGAATGGATCTTACGGATAAAGTAAGAACAGGAAGAGAAAGGGCAAGAGAGAGAGAAATATAGGTACTTTTTACGATCGGACGAGTTTCAACGTTTTCTCGTCTTGAATTATTTAAACCGTCTCTTTTCCTCTCTCTATCTCTCTTTCTCTCTTTCTCTCGCGGATAAAATCTTGAATCGTACTTTGATGATCATTAATAGCGTTTCTCGAGAGTAAGGCGAGAGATCTCGTTCCTTTATTATTATACGGCTGATTGGAGAGGTCGAAGAAAATTATGTTGCGTATCTTTCGTCGAAACGAGACCGTGCTACGATCGATCGTGCCTTAAGAATGGTACTCGACGTCGAGCGTGTGTGTGTATGATTGTGTGGCTGCGTATACGAGAGAGAGAAAGGAGAGAGAGAGAGAGAACGAGTTTCGAGTTCGACGGGACGCTTTGACTTTCTGCGGTCGCACCTCGTTAACGATCTCTCTCTCTCTCTCTCTCTCTCTCTCTTACTCTCTCCCTCTCTCACCTACTTTGTACGCGCAACACTCGCACAGTTTCCAATGATAATTGGAATTATAGGCGATAACCATACTCGTAGAAGCGACAAAATGCGATTATAACGTCGCCACGATAGGAGAAAGAAAAGTTTTCCTTTTGGAGACTGTACATTCCGTTCTTTTCGGGATACTCGCATTTCCGTTTATTCTAAAAGAGAGAGAAAGAGAGAGAGAGAGAGAGAGAGAGGGAAAGAAAATAATCGTTTTATTTTCGGTACGTACTCGACAGCTTATTTCGAAATGAATCGGAACGGGAAAGAAACAATTTTATAATTTTATAGAAATTCTGTCAGACACACGCGGTGGTTTTAGTCGGAGAACTTTTATTGTAAGACGCTAAGAACGTAACGAGAGAAAGAGAAAGAGAAAGGAAAAGAAAAAGAAAGAGAGAGAGAGAGAGAGAGAGAGAGAGAGAGAGAGGTCGACGAAATAGGGGTAACTTCTCCAACCCCTTCGAAATTCTCAGCAAAATATCGACGTGATTTCGATAACTTATGACTCCTGCTGGTTCCAGTTCCACCACTTCTATGGTGATTGCCTTTTGTTACGGTTGAATAGCGTCTGCGGGTGCCGTACCACCCTCTTTCTCTACGTCTGGTCTAGCTCTCGGAAGGAAAACGTTTGCCTCTCGCTCTCACCCTTTCTTCTCACGTTGAACTCTTTGCAGAGGACAACTTCTCTCGGACCAAAACTGACCGCAGCTGAATAGGCAGAGAGACAGGGAAAGAACGGGTTGATCTTCGCCGCGTGTACGTACATTTACCTTTTCTTGTCAAGATAAAAAAGCTGTGTATCTCTGCGTATATCTGTCTACGCGAGAAAGATAAAAGAGAAAGAAGCAAAAGTGAATTTTACACGAATGATCATCGGCAAGAGCGAAAAGTATGGTGTGAACCTTCCAAGCCCCGTGAAATTATAGGGAATAAAGTTTAGAATTGCTCCTTCCCTCCTATCGCATTTCCTTTTCTCTCTTGCAGAGTCGTTTCGATTCCTTTAGCGACAGAAGTGGCCGACACTTTCTTTCTTTCTTTCAATCGTACGAATCGAATTTAAACTCGAATCGTGGGAGAATTGAACCACTTTGACTTCGGTCCTCCGACTTTTCTCTCTCTCTCTCTCTCTCTCTATTTTTCAGTGCAACCAAGAGAGAACGAAAGCGTGAAAATTAGAGCATGAAAGAAGCGTGATAACGCCGTGATAGGTGGAAACGGCAGAGATTTGACTTTGAACGAATTCAAATTCTAGACTTGGATTTTTTTGCGAACTGTTTCGAGTCAAATTTCTTCTTTTTTTCTCTCCGGGTTTTTTAGCTCGAAACAAATTTGTCGTTATCGCCGTCGTTGACTCCGGAATCGCGTCGTCCGCCTAACTTATCGCATTTGTCGCGATAGCGACGGCATACACGGATCAACCGTTGACGTGCTGACGCGAAAGTGTCGCAGCGAATATGACGCTGTTAACGTCACTCCTCATTTTCATATTTCCCGCCTACCACGCTCTCGACGTATACTCCCAGCGTTTCGCAATTATCGGAAAATGCACGCATTGCGATACATGTATATACGTACAGTTATGTATTATACGTGTATATATATGTATATATATATACGTGCACACACACACGCACACACATACAAATATATAAATATATAAATGTAGATGTAGATATATAGAGCCAGATATATAGATGTATAGAGACGGACGATAAAAAGAGAGGGTGAGAAGGGTGGTGGGTCGAGGTAAATGACAAATACAATATTCAGAGGCATTTATTTGCGCAAAAAGAACCTTTCGAAAAATATCAAATGCGGAGCAAAGCACGCGCGCATTTCTGGAGCGCGTGCAACGTTTCATTTGACAACAATCGCAGCGGTATTCGTTTTAATCCTGGCAACAAATTTGATCTGGATTATTTATCGAACATGTCAACGCCTCGTAGGGGATCCACCACGCTTTATCTCGAATTTTCTCCCACTTTCCTATATTATCCTCGATCGTTTCAATGCAAATTTGTTTGATCGTTGATGAAATTCGTAAAAAATGTTAAATATTGTAAATACGAACGAACCTCGAACGAAGGAATTTCTTCATTTTTATCTTCTTCATTAAATGAATTTTTTCGGAGATGGATCGATCCCCGAAGGTTCCTAAGAATTCGAACGTTTCATTCTAATTGACAAAAGATCGAACTCTTTCGCGGACGATCGTCTTCGTTTTCAAATTCCACTGCAAAGTGACGGCCAAGCTCAATTTTCTTCCTCGTTTTCTTTCCCTTTCTCTTTCGACCAATAGCATTCCTTTCTTCGGCGTAACAAAATTAAATTCTCCGTTGACGGATTGGTAACCGCCATTCTGCATTCTCGAATACGTCCAACCCTCTTCTTTAATGAATTTTTTTTCCGACACTTTTTATCTTCGCCGCGAAGTCGGAAAGATAACGATTACGTATAGAATCCTGTGTAAATGTTCTTTTTAATTAAACCAAACTTCCTTCTTCTGGTACGTACATTACCTTACTCAGCCAGGATTACCATCGACGAGAATCATTGTGTTTTGGAAATAACGACGCAAACGAAGTTTAATCTCATGAATGGTTTTTTTTTCCTTTTTAATGTCACATACACCTGTTGAGTATATACGTTGCGTTCAGTAACATTTATAGTACTCAACAACGATCAATCGTGATAACATTTGCTGTAAAAAAATATATATATATGACGAATTATCTCGTATTTCAATTCGCGATAAAAACATTACGCGTCGATTTATGAAAAATGAATTTGAGCAGTCGACGCGTATTTAATAAGAACCGTTTATATCATCTAACGAAGATTCTATTTCAACGGGGCTACGTGAAACGATGTAGATTTTACGGAAGTCTCTGCCATCATTTTTCTCAATACACCGGTATGCTCGACGATAAATCGAGGGAGATTTCACGCTCGACAGACAGAATCCGTGACGTTTGTAAGGACACGTTATACGAGATTTATCTCGTGCGCATACGAGTATTCTTGTCAACTCGATATAACCAATTTCCCGTTTGATCGATCTAACAATGACGTTTTATTTTTATGAACAGGTTCTGTCGGTGTGTTAGGAAGAAATATTCATTAGAGAAGATGCGCCTTGATAAATCTAATTCGTTTAGGTACTAACGGGGGTGACCTTTCGCTTTAAATTTTGAAAACCATCGGAATATCTCTGACGCTCGTAGTACGCGTCGGCGCGTTTAGGCGTATGTATATGTCCGTAATATTGCATAATCGCCGAGGGGTTGGAGGAAGCAGGAAAAGGGGTGGGGTCAAAGCGTCGGTGGTGTTTTGGCGCGTCGCTCGACGCGTCGTCCCGCGTTTCACCAGTTCATGACTTCAATTAGCGGCTTTAACGAAGTCACGATTACGAGATGAGAGACCAAGCGAGGGAGACGGAGAAAAAGAGACAGAAATAAAGGGTAGAACTCGATAACAACCTAAAGTGCACTTTATCGCTCTTTACCCCCCTCTCTCTCTCTCTCTCTGTATCTTTCTTTTTTTTTCGTCGTGAGAAACACGAGATGTGTACCGACGAGAAAAGATTCAACCTTTCTTCCTTTCCCTTTATTCCCTCTCTCTCTCTCTCTCTCTCTCTCTCTTTTCTTGAAAAGTCTTAAGAAAAGCCGCGGACATTTCTCGCGGGTAAGTTCTTCTTTGACAAAGTTACTCTTCCTGGTTGGCTGCCACCACTATTCCCAAGTTTTCCTTCGTATAAACTTTTACCTTGACCCAGCGGGCAAAAAAAAAGAAGAGACACGGCAAGAAGAGAGCTAGTTGTGTGTGAGTGTTTATGCGTCAGCGTGTGATAGCGTGATAGCACGAGATGCTGGTATAAGTACGGAAGTGGGCAGTGAGAATACGCGCAACTGGTTGGACCCGCCAACTTTTCTCCGACACGTGAGAATTACAGATGCTACTGGATTGCGCCAGCCCAATGTCTCTTCGCGGCCTCACCTCCTTCCCTTCTCTCTCTCTCTCTCTCTCTCTCTCTCTCTCTCTCTCTCTCTCTATCCATCTCTCTATCTCTATCCATCCATCCATCTATCTCTTCGTCTATTTTTATCGAAGACTACGAATTAAACTTCTACTTTCGTTGCCGCGCATCAGGGGCTCGCTTCGGAGATAAAATCGATCGCTTCTAAGAAAGTTTTTTTCCCTTATTCTTTTTTACTTAGACATACCTTCCCGAGGGAGGAACGTTCTCCAAAAGCCGTACTCGGCTCTATTTGAACACCGTACAAAGTTGTTCTAATATCGGATATCGGATTGAAACGCGACGTCGGTGATATTTCTGCGTTCGGAACTTTCCTCGTAATTCGTGAATTTTTGAAAATTTATTCGATCGATAGAAGAATATCTTATAAATAATTTCGATATGATCCATTGTTATTATTAATAAGTACCTACCAATTTGTTATTTAGACATTTATCTTTTCTATTTATCTCAAAAATCGTTCATAAAGCCATAACATTACAATATATTATTTCTTATTATGGTCGAGCTACGTATCTTATTAAATTGTATGATTCAACTTACTTCGGGGAAGATGGCGATCTCGTCAAAAAGGAAACCCGAGATATACAGAGTTCGCTATAAATCAAACCTAAGATGGTTTATATCGTCGTCGTCGTCGTCGTCGTCGTCGTCAGGGTTTGCTATAGCGTAACTTCGTGCCAAGAACAACAATTTCTCCGTGCAGCTAATGTTATAGATAGTTTTGTCATTCGATATCCGCCCTTTTGCCAAGGCGTACAAGCGCGATATTTACCCGGCGTGTGCTACCAACCGCGAGTCAATTTTTTCGCAGATAATTATTCGCCCTTTCTTATTTTCCCTTTCCTCCTTTCCCATCTCTTTCTATTTTTATCTTCTTTATCACATTTCTATATTTTCCGTTTAGTCTCTCGTTACGACCAAAGAGCGAGAAAGTGAAAGTTTGAGCGAAGAGAGAAAGAGAGAAACATATCGCTTAACGCATTCCCAAAGCGAATATTTGTGCGTCTGCCAAAAGTGAAGAACGGCCGATTTACCGTACGCAACGCGTCAAAGCGTAAATCTATTCGTTTCGGGAAAAGATGACAAGCCAATTAAAACGGAGCTTGTTAAAATCGTAGGTGGAGCTCTTTAACGTTCGTCTACGATCTTATGTTCCTTTTTTATGATCTTTTACATCTTAAAATTTCAATTATAATATTTTTTGTCTTTTGCTCTTTTTTCTTCTTTTTTCTTCTCTTTTTTCTTTTTTTTCCTTTTCTTTCTTCTTTTGAAAAGCATTCGTAGAAAGATAATAAAAGCTACTAACGAGATGTAACGTCGAGGAAACGAAGCTAGATATATGTATAGAATAGCATACGCGAAACGTGTCCTTTCTTAAGCATCTAAGAGCGAGTGAACGAGTTGCTTGCTTGCTTGCTTGCTTGCTTGCTTGCTTGCACGGGGTATTGGTTAGAATTTCTCAAGGAGCGCAATAATTTTAGATACTGCTCTCCATAAATATCTCTCAGGCTGTAGGTAATTTTAGTTGCAGTATAGTCGCCTCTCTGAATATTTCGGTGAGAAACAGAGAGAGAGAGAGAGAGAGAGAGAGAGAATGGGGCGGATTCGTTAGCAAGGCGTGAGTGTTTTAAATGCCTCTCAGTCTTATACAAAATGATGATAAAGAAGAAAAAAGGATAGAGGTATCGTTTGCTAGAAATATGCAAAAAGTGTACTATCCATCATTTCTTTTTTTACTCTCTTCTTTTTTTCCTTTTCGATCAACTAGAGATAAAATGAGAATGGGAGAAAGGAAAGTGCTTTTATATCAATCCTTCCTCGCTTATTAAACTTCGAACGTCGTCAACTTGCGTTACTTTAACGAAACTATATACTTTTGCACGTAATCATCTATCCTCTCGATATCTTTCTCTTGAAATCGAAAGAAGTTCGTCGTGAAAGAGACGGAAGATCGCTGAGCTTGCGAGGATTAGCAATTCCTCGAGTGTACTTTCTCTCTCTCTCTCTCTCTTTCTCTGCTACTTTGGTCGCGTGAAATAGGAAGATCTTCACTTTTCTCGTTTCGCTTCTAGCTTAACGTTATACGCAGGCGAGACACTTTATTCGCGATATATATCACATATACGATATATCCATTAAATTCGAGAAACGGCAAAGAAATCGAGATTTTTGCAAAGTCGACGATCGAATCGATTCGCGAAGATATTGCACCGAAAAACGAACTTTATTCCCTCGATCGATCTTTGTAATATTTGTTCTCGTTAATTATTTATCGTCGTAATAGTAATATCTATCTATATTTCTCTTTTTCTCCCTGTACAATTTCGTTATCTCTCTTTCTCTTTCTCTCTCCCTCCCTCTCTCTCTCTCTCTCTCTCTCTCTCTCTTTCTCTTTCTCTCTCTCCTCACACACGAACCTTCCCCATTTCTCTCTGCATAGCCGCTGTTTGTTCCCGCCATTTCGCCATATTATCCGGCGAATGCAATTCACCGAGGCGTTTACTTCCGGTTGCTGTTATGACGTCATTGTTCGGCCGCCACAAGCGTCGAGACACCGACGCGCACGCAAGCGTCGAAATGTTGTGTCGGGCTATCTTGCTAAAACACCGAGTGCAGTTCGCGCTTTGTCCGTTCTGATTGTCGAGGTCGATCGTGTTATCGACATGTACGTGTATGTACATATGTCCCTTCCTCCCCCTCTCTCTCTCTCTCTCTGTCTCTCTTTCTTCCTCTCGCTCTTTCCCGGTTTCTTTCTCATTTCTCTCATTCGAATTCGCCCCAGGCTTCCGAGCGTGCACGCAAAATTCTATTTAATTTTGAGGCGTCATTGCGAGGAGGAAATAACGTGTCCATGGACATAGGTTTTTCAACCCTCTCGACTTTTTCCCCTTTCACGTAGGCGCATGAAATTTGCCGATAAAACGCGACACGAAGGAAAGACAAAGCTTGAAACGTTTGAATCTCCCGCTACTTTTTTTTCTCCCTTATCTTCTCTTTTCTCTTCTTTCTCTTCTTTTTCGATTCGCACGATTGCCGGGCAATTTCAAAGTTTAGCTTCCGAAATGAAAATGTCCGCGGCAAAAAAGGGAAAAGTTATTATGTAAAATTGTGCAATTATATTATAAACGAAATACCGCAATGAATTCATCGATGCGTTCGTAATAAATTTATGCATGTTTAAGTTGAATATGGAACAAAAGCAAAAGAAAGAACCGATAACGCATCGAACGATTTTCTTTTAATTACTTTATTAACAGAGCAGTATCGGGGGAATTTCGATTATCGGGAAAAATTGTGAGAAAATCGATGAATTTGATGAGACAAAAAGAGAGACGGGAGATAGACATCAAAGTAGAGTCAATTGAGCCTTCCGTTTCAAGAGAGATAGTCAAGCAAAGAGATAAAAAGTACGGGTGTAAGAGAGACGATAGCTCTGAAGCTGCTGTACGCAGTGTGTGTGTGCGTGCGTGCGCGTACATGTGCGTTTGTGCATACGTGCGTGCGTACACAGGCGCGGCAAGAAGAATGCGCGATTACGTGGTGACAATTGATCAAAGTACTTTCGAGAGACTTATTTGTAGAGTGTGCACGCGTTGCCACGAGACGTTGGACGGTCGAGACGATCGGAGGAAGAGGAAGAAGAGGAGGAAGAGGAGGAAAAAGAAGAAGAAGAAGCAGGGTGTATTATAGCGCGGCACAGCTGTGTGTAAAGTTGGAATGCGGCGTGTGGTGTGCGCCTTGGAGGAATGACTCATGAAGTGCGTGCTAAATTCAGACAAGCTGCTAGTAACGGTGGATCGCCGACGTAACGCCAAAGCGTTTGTCAAACGACGATCGTTCTATGCTCGGCCTTCTTCTTCTTTTGCTCCGTCTCTTCCATCTTCCTCTATTTCGTCGGATGGACAAAGGAAAGAGAAAAAGAATCGAAGACGACCGTGTCAAACTGTCCAAACTGTCGTTCTCTGTCATTAAATCGTTACCGTTATTGGATACAAATTAGCTTTGGAAATGATACGTCTTGGGCACGGCCACTTTGCGTGATCTATGATCCTTTGGGATATTCCGCATGACGACGACCACTGCGATCACGTTTGATGAATTTTATTTACAATCGTTTATCGCTCGTAATTTCGTAATAACTTCTTAAAGGTCTTTCGATCGGTCAGACCTTTCTACCGATGTATAATAGAGGTTGCTAAGAAATTGGCAAAGACGTTAACGTATTACGCTTCTAATCGTTGATCGTAGATTAATTATTCTCGCATTAGCAAAAGTTTGTTCGTTTATCGCAATCGTACTCTCGCAACTCTCTCGTCTATCGATATAAACGCGACATTCTGGAAATATCGTCTCTCTCTCTCTCTCTCTCTCTCTCTCTCTCTCTCTCTCTCTCTCGATGTCATAGAATCAATTATCGGTAATTTTAATTATTTGCGAATGTAATTGCCATTAGCATTCAAAGTTCGCTATAACGACAATGTTTCCTAAAATGAACGAGCGAAAGTTTTGTTTTTACGTTCCCCAGAGGAAACTCGCAGGATGACACGCGAGGTATTCTAATTTGCATCGGACAGCTAATTGAGTTCAATCTAAGAGTTAATTGAGTTCGAACGAATAGTCGATTGAGCTAGTCGATCTTGACCAAGTTCGACGATGACAAAGGCACCCGTTTATATCGATTATTAATCGAAACACACGTTTATATCGATTAAATACGAATAATCCATACGATGGAAGTAGGAAAATTGTTATAATTAATACAGATGTGCATTTGGAAGCATCTCGACCATGTAACTAATTACTGTCCGCATTTCCAATTAGCATGGAGCGCAAATAATAACGCTAACAAATAAATAATTAACAACTTATTTATTTTGCCATCGCAGCCGACGACGATGTCGGCTGTGGTCGGCGATGTAATTAAATTATCGATTTACAATGGACACCCGAGTAGCCACTGATATTTAGTGGCTCTACACGACCAGAGACCGATTGTATGTGCGTCATTATCGGTAACGAAATTAAAATTAATCCCGACAAAAGAAGCATTTATGATGTGTTATTAATTATTATTTTCGTCCACCTTTCGCGCCATTTTATTTGTCACGTCTAGCTTTCTCAATGATTCGTGAGTGTCATACGAGACCATTAAGGGGTGGGTTATACGTTTAGCGAAAGGAGAGACCTTAATAGATATTAAAGAGAGATATTTATCGTTGCGTCCGTAACGACGTCGGATAATGAACGGCAAGGATAAAGTACGATTACAATTCGTAACAATCGAATAGGATCGCGTCTGATGTGGATGGTGAATAAAAGGACGCTTTGTATCGATATTCAAATTACTTAAAAAATTAATTAACGTTATTTGCTATTTATTATAAAAGGACACGATATAGCGCCGCACAGGGAGAGAGCGTATATACGTTCGCTTTTCGAGTCATATAACCCCTGTAACGATTTTGCAAATGTTCGTGACCAGTTTCCAGATGACGTCGTCGCATACTCGCGGAATTAATGATTGAACCGGAAGGTACTTATCCCGGATTAAGTTACACGCTTCGTCATGTGTAGTGTTGCGAATCGTTGTAATTGATTTAATTATAGAAAGTATCGGTCGGCGAGCGGGCGGCGAGCGAGCGAGCGAGCGCTTCCAACTAACTAAACGTAACTAATCCCAAAGCTCTCGAAATACATCGTCGACGTGTACTTGTTGCATTCGTCGATTTCGAAAAGTCACCGAGTCGTTCCACATTAGTCGGTTTTGTCGATTAAAAGAAAAGGAATATAATATATACGTTGATTTTGATTTTGAACAAAATTTATAGACATTGAAAAATTCATTTACCGCAATGACGTTAATCGCCCGTTAATTGATACACTCTCCCATTAACATACGATAGAAATAAACGTTGTCTCTGTCCGCAACATATATATTTGTAAATATTAAAGGGAGGATATGCGTCGATAAATCGATAAGAACGTATCGGTGGCGGGTCAAAGAGGATAAGTATTAAAAAACGTTGGGTGACCGAATATACATGGATAGGAAAGGATAGAGAAAGAGAGAAAAAGAAGATATAATATATTCCATATGGTTGCACACGTTCGATAACGCTCGCAGTCACGTCCGTACGTAAGTTTATGGATATGTAGATCGAAGAGAAGTTTGCACACCTCGTCTCTTGTCTAACCCGCGCCCACGCTAACCCATACACACACAGACGCTGGCATACGTCACACATACACCTGGCCGCAAACACTTCTACTTTTCTTTCCCTACTCCTCTCCCCTTTGCGCCCCGTCACGCGAGATGCATTTACATGTATATGTAGAAGAATATTTCCGTCGGTACGCGCGTCGGCTCAACGAATATATCGATGCCGGAGAGTAAGAACGGCTGTTTTTCGAGCTCGAAGGTAAATATTATTCCGCTAGCTTTTCCGCCTTGGCTTTGCTCACGGCACTCAACGTCGGTCTGCACGCGTTTCTCGCCTTTTCATCGACCTCCTCGACGAAATTTACGAGCTTCTTTTCACGTTAGACCACCTTCTACATCTTCGTAACCGAAAGAGAGAGAGAGAGAGAAAGTTTAGATATTTCTTATCGCGTACGAGATAAGACGAGGACCATCGTTTCTTACGTCAAAGCTAATTTTCTAAAACGACTTTTGATATCTTCCATGCTACCCGATGACTTTTACAGTAATTTGGTGGAACGATGATTTTGATAAAAAAAAAAAAAAAATAAAAAGCAAATAATAATCGGTCGAAAATAATAATAATTGTCTCCGTTATTAAGGTAATGTTCATAAAATCGAACGCTTACACGAACTTTCCCCAGTATCGGAGCTTTCTTGCGTGCAGTTTTGACGACAGCTGCGCTTATGGGATCCTTTAAGAGTGGTTATTCGCGGACATAATCGTTCGGAGGTAGAAGATTTTCGTCGTACGTGATTCAACCGGGAACAGACAGAATTTTTGTTTCTCTTTCTCTCTCTCTCTCCCTCTCTTTTCTCGTTCGATCAAATCGTTGTTCGTATATTCTAACGACAAGTCGGTTCGAAAAGAAATATCTTTTTTTTTTATCAATTCGTCGTCTTGGAGAATAGCGTCGTTATCACGTGTAAAGCGCGCGCTACTATTATCATGGGTTAATTCGATGTGTTCGTCTCGACGAGACACGATTATTCTCTCGCTATTACTCGAAATCGCTCGATCGCTCTGTTTCGATAATCGAAGTATGATGTAATATCGTATGCATATATTCGGCCACGCATTCGTGGAGGAGGAAGGATTATTGCTCTTATGGTTCGCGATCGAACATGCTGGTTCCAATGTTCTCTGTCTCTGTAAGACATAAAACGAGAATAATTGCAACGTGATTGCAACGTAATACAAAAGGAGACGAATATCGAGATTTCGATTTTTTTTCGTAGGCTTTCTAACAGGTATTATATTATTCGTATTCGTGGTTTTCTACTTTTTTTTATTTTTTCTTTTTGTTTTGGAAGAAAAAGAATAAAAGGGAAGATAGGAAGCGAAGGAAGGAAAGAAAAAGTAAAAAGCGATGGTATCGTGATAAGAAAAAGAAGAATGCTAAGAGGATCGGAGTTGCGATAGAGGCGTGACTGGGCGGTTCGCCAGCCGTGCTAATCGCACCGCATTCTTGCGCTTCGCCGCTCGATAGATCACACCGCCTCGGGAAATTAGGCTAATACCTTACGATCGATAGAATATATCCGGATACGAATAATTCACACAAATTCACCGATCGTTCGATAACGTTGCAAACGGCGATTATCGACTCTGTATCTTTTCATTTTCCGATTAAGGACGACTTCATTTTCCTTCTCCTACTCCGAAGAAATTAATTTATATACTAGTATTCGCATTTATTCTATCGTCGCAATTACATTTTCAGAGTTTCTTTTTTATCTTTGACTTTTATTACGTTCTCTAGAGACTTTCAAGAAGTCCTACTCGAGGAGAAATTGATTCGTTCAACTGGTCGAAGGTAATTAAATTGATAAAGTAGCCGTAACTGGTCGCGGTGCGTTACACGACTCGGAAAAGTGGACGTCAGGAATATAAAGTAAAGACAGCGTCATTGTAATTTCTATCGAGGAGACACGCGCTTCGCGATTTATGTGAACGCCTTTGTGCGAAATTCGGCGCAATAAACGAAGCAGCGTCTTCACGGCTACCAAATAGAGTAAAACGGAACGGGTGTCTCTCTCTCTCTCTCTCTTTTTCTCTCTCTCGCAGGGTTGCGAGGCTGGCCCGTTGGTTGGCCATTGGATCAGTTCCAGAAGCCGCTTGTTAGTTTATCCGTTCGTCGTGTCGCCCGGCCGACTCGCATTAGCCGGCAAAAGACGTTCGGCCAAAATCTGGCCGAATTTCGTGCACGATCGTTAGTCCGAACTATCTCTCTCTCTAGTTTTCTGCTTGGTCCGTTTGGTAATTAGTCATTGTATTGCGAATTATACGGACGTGCCATATAATTCAAGGGAAATTTATAATTCGCTTGATCTATGTCATTCTTATATTTCTTTTTAAATAAACCATGACTCGGAATTTGTGGAAAATGATTTTTCGCGCGGTACATGTATATTAAAATCGGAGATGACGGTGCAAAGAAACGAAAAGTTTTCTACAATCGTTTACTTTGTTCATTTTCCTCTTTTCTTTTCTTCAAAAGGAAGTGTTTGTGGATTTTCTAAAATCACTCCTATGCAAATTCGTACGTTTCCTTCGTATAATCGTTCGATAAATAATCGTTCGAAAACTGTTCGAAATGTTTAAAAAAAGCATTAGAACAAGATCGTTCCTCCGTCGTGCGAATGTAGCGCGAATACGTTGTTACTAGCTAGTAGAAGAAGCGGAGTAAAAGCGATCGATCTTCCGGTTATACGCTACATTTTTCATCGCGAAGAATCCATTCAACCCCCGCGCGACGTCTCTATGACCCGCTACGTTTAGCGATCGCCCCAGCGTGCGTCGCAGTAATTTCGTTTCGGAGAGAGGAGTTTTGAAACGCCTTCCGTGTTTCAAATAACTTTCCATTATACTTAGTGCTCTTCCTAGTAGATGTGAGACAACAAAGAAGTCGCTTTGACGGTTCTCTCTCTCTCTCTCTCTCTCTCTCTCTCTCTCTCTCTCTCTCTCTCTCTCTCTCCTTTTCTCTCCGTGTCTCACCGTTTCTAAAACACTGCATCTACAAATTAATTAGGTTATACGAATCTTGCAGATCGGTGCAACGTAAAATAAATATATAATGAGTCGTTTCTTTAGAAGGGAACCTTAAGAGAAATCGCAATGCGTACTATTTAATGGATCTCTCATTACTCCGAACGTTTGCTGTTCCCTTTGTTTTTAACGAACGTTCCAGCCGATTGAACGAATCAAAATACGATAATGAGAAAGTAGAGATGCTTCTTCTTTGACTCGATCCAATGGGAGAAGGATGTCTTTACTACGTGCGTTAATATTGTATTTCGACAATTCAAATATCCTGCTATCCAATTGTAAAGTCGTCGTCATCGTTCTAGCGGCTAGAGTTAAATAGCGAACGAAGAAACGAATAAGAGTTATTACTTGTGGCACATCGACTTGCTAATGAGCTGTTTTACACAATAGATCGAGCGGCAAGACTCTCTCTCTTTCTCTTTCTCTCTCTCTCTTCTCGTTCTCTTTGTTCGTTATCGCGCGTGAGCGTTCCGACGTCGTCAAAGACTTTTCCACGTCACTATGCCGACAATAGAAGCGTACAAATCGTATCGATTCGATCAACGGATCGTCGGCTTCCCACGCAGTCCCTTGCAGAAAAAAGAAAATCTCCTCTTCCTCGTATCTACCACGTCGTCATCGTCGATTAATTCAGCATCATCGTATTAACCCCGAAGTCTCGGAAGCTATGATAAATCGTCTCCCATCGCGAATAATATTCGTCTTTCCCCTTCCCTTTTTCTTCTCAACGTAGTCTTTCGACAAAAGAATCTCTCTCGTCTCATCTCCTTTCGCGATTTCGTTTCCTGCGAATCGAAAACTCTAGCTGAATCATCCCCACCTGATACACTACTCGCTTTCTCCTATCGGAATATAACGCTCGAATATCGTGGAAAGCTCAAATCCAGCCCTATCCCTACCGTCTTCTCGTATCCCGTCTCTCCGTGTGTGTCCAATAAAGGTGAAATTGCGAAGCCCAAACACGCGGAATATACGCATTGATGTTTAATGCAAAATTCAAATCGTCCTCGAGGCTGACGGCAAGCTGCGAAAGCAAGCATCCAGCAGCAGCAGCACCACCACCAGCACCACCACTACCACCACCGCTAGCAGCGAGAGCTGCTTCGAAGATATCCATTCCTTCGAGCCTTCCACGAGCGAGCACCCACTTTCGGGGGTGCGACCATCTCCCTGGGAGGAACGACGGGCTGTCGTTGCCAGCATCGGGTAACATATGACGCAATCTTGGCAGGTATTGTCAGGAAACTGGCGACATCTTTAATGTATGAGATAGAAGCGACGTGGGGTAGCTGAGATAGAAGGAGTAGGAGCTGCCATGGGGTAATTGTCACCGTGGTACGCTCTCTCCTCTATATATCCGTGTGTGACTTTTCTTGGTAAATGTGTCCTTTATATAGGACACGCGTATATGTTCCCACGCGTACCTATCTTGCGAACCCGAGTGAGAGGACTACATCTATACGTGGAATCCCATCGTGGAAAATTACGCGAATTTATACCTCTAACCTTCCAGCACCTCGTCGTTTCACCTCGTCGTATGAAGTCCTACGGAACGATACGTAGTACCTTGCAATGTCTTTTTTTACGGAGCCTTCGCGTCGTGTTCGCCGCGAATTGCGCTTCCTGCTGCTACGAACCAACCTGGAAATAAGAAAAAGAAATAGAAACGAGAAAAGATACACCGAGAGACTTTTTCCGTTCCACGATTCAATGGGCTTCAAGGAGTATTCCTTTTTTTTTCTTTCTTTCTTTTTATCCGGCTTTTCTTTTTTTTATCGGGCTTTTTCACAGAATTCTTCGAAAGACGCCACAAGAAGACTTTCGTCGATGGCTTATCGTGTCGATAAGCCGTTTGAATTCTCTTTTCTGGCCCGCAACAGGTTCAAAGTTACGATCCCTTCTCTATGAGGCTCGTTATACGGTACGTAAGGTATACCGTAATACGTGGGCATCGTTCCAGCGATGGCATTTACATCTACATCTATTATACCACTATATTTAACATTATAATATTTAATATACGTAATATTACAATTAAAATAACACTGTCCTATGTTCCAACTATTAGCTCGTTTTATTCGTTGGAACGAAATGTGTATTCCCTATTGTCCCTCGGCTGTTAGAAATTTCTCAAGGAACGCAACAACGTCCAGGATGGCCGTGCGCGTAAATTAGAAGACACCCAGTACACCCTGTACGCTGGCCAAATTACATAGGTCTCACGAGATTTTCTCTCAGAGATTCGTTTCCCTGTCTCTCTATCTTTCTTTTCCTCTTTCCTTTTACCTACCAGCGTGTGACTGATCACGATACTCCTCCTCTTTCTTTCTTTCTTTTTTTTTCTTTTTCCACCTTTCGTTTTCTCCCTCTCTCTTCGACTCGACTCAACGGCAATGACGGTAGAAACAAGGAATGGCAATTAGGTATGGTCCTTACCCTTCTCATTTCCGTCGGCACGGTGACTTTGCATTTGAATGTAAATCGCGAATGTCGATGACACCTGCAGGATCGCGGAATTATTAGGGTTAACGTAAAAAGAGATAGACAGAGAGAGGGAGAGAGAGAGAGAAAGAGAGAGAGTTCTACGTGATCTGTGTAACTTAACGCTGGGATAAAAATCGTGAAATCTCTTCTGGTTCTTCGAAAAGAAAAAATGTAATTTCCTACGTAAGGAGAAAAGATAGAACTGAGAGAGAAAGAGAGAGAGAGAGAGAGAGAGAGAGAGAGAGAAAAGAGCGAGAAACGAATACGAAATTAACAAGATCTTGTAGCAATCCGGTCGGAACGATGTCGTCATTACGATTTACTTCGATGAAAAGCCAACCATTCATCGAACGCAATTTCTCTTTTCTTTTCATACCAAGCGATATAGAGAATTTGAATCTCCCGCCTTCTATCGACCGATCGGTAATGTGGGAGATCCAAATTTCGACGGGATCGTTCTTGTTGTTTAAATGTGTTTCAGAATCGATTGCCGTGTAATCGTCGATGAAATATATTTTATAACTCTCTCTCTCTCTCTCTCTCTCTCTCTCTCTCTCTCTTTCGCTTATGATTAATCAGAGTTATTTCCATTTACATCGTAATTTAACCAACGCTGCTTCAGCAGACCCTCTCGAAACGCCACTAATCTGATGCTAGTAAAAGAGCCCACAGAGAGTATAATGAATTCGCAGCTGTTTCACAAAACGTTCCGTATATTTGCATTAGTTTTATCTCTCTCCCTCATTCTGGAATGCTAGTAATTTATTCCGCGTGTTGCTTAATGCATCGTATTTACAACGACATCTTTCTTCGCGAGGAAAAGAGAAAAAGAGAGAGAGAGAGAGAGAAAGAGAGGAAAAGAGAGAGAATTTCATCCCTTCCATGATCTTGCAATTCATAACGTTTCTCGGCTAGCGCGAACGACAAGCATGAATTTGTTTAAACGAGTCCGTTAATGAAAGCGACGTAGCGACTGGAGTATGTTTTTCCCGTTCTAAAATCATTCCCATTAACTTGTTTAATTTCACAAAATTGTTTTTTGATTGTTCGAATGCTTTCCCCTCAAACTATTCTTCAAATTTCCCTTTTAAAATCGTAAAACTACATGTATCGTGCTTTATAATCATTATTTTTAATTACTTAATAATATCGCATCGGTCCAAAATAGATATTACGTACACGAGACGTGGTTTTTTTTCCTTTTCTTTCTTTCTCTCTCTTTTTTTTTTTTTATACAACTAAGCAGTACTTATTCCGAATATTAAATTGCATTTTAAAATTATCTAATTTTGTTAAACGATATAATAATAATGTCGTAACAGTGGTCGCTGGTTGAAAAAAAAAAAAGTAAAAGAAAGAAAGAAGGAAGGGTAAAAAAAAGTATCTAATGGAATGAATATCTAGCCGATCCCGTTTGGTTGGCAACGCGGCATATGCACACGCACGTTATTCCATGGTCATGTTAATTTAATTATCGAATTGAAACGCGTGCAGGTGCGGGGGCCGAAAACTTTGCTCGTCGCCGAGCTCGCGCAAATTTCTACGTCGGTCTCTCTCATATCTATGTTTGTCATCGAGTCAGTCGACGTTTCACATTCAAAGCGTCGAGACGCGTACTCTCGGTGGCTACGTACACGCACGCAAATTCGTATTCGCGTATCTGCGTATTACGGAACTTGGAATCATAAATTTCACATTTTTCGTCGCACAGTGATCGCATCTCTCGACTTCAATACTCTTTCGAATCGTATATTATCGTTCAGTCAATTACCGGCATAATTAATTAAATAGTTATTTTTAAGAAAAAAGAAAAAAATATCCAAGAGAGTAACTCTCGAAGGCAAGACAAATATTTCCTCTTCCTTCTTTACCAAATTTTTCACTATGATCATGGTGCAGTGCATGAAGGATGGCCAATCAGCGTTGCTGAGGATCAAGGAAAAAAGAAAGAAGGCTCGTAAGGTTGCAAAGTCGAATCTTTCGAACAAGGTTGATAACTTGCGATAAAAGCTCGACTAACCGCATCGTACGTACACGTATGCGTAGTCTTAGGCACACAGATAAACCAAGGGGGGGGACACGATCTCCGGTGTTTGATATCGACACGTTTACCCGTACCCGGTATAATATGTGTATTTCATGCGTATATTGTGTTATATGCTAACGATTGGACAGATAGATCAAGAGCAGATGTCCCGTCAAATATTTGTTGTTGCACAGCCCGCGGAAACTCCATTCGATCGACGTTTATTTCATTGATTAATGAAACGTTAATTTCTATCATCTTGTCCATTTCGATATCTTTCTCTTCTTTCTCTTCCTCTTCACAAATAAATTTCGTGCATTTCCTCTAACGTTAATTGTTTTGATCGTAAAACCGATGACAATTCTTGTTTGCAAGAATCGTCGAGTACACGCGGACGACTCAATGCAAACGTCGAAATAAATATACAATTTTCCATCTTTCGATAAATATTTTCGATCGTTCGGAATAATTGATTTCCATTAAAATGAAATCTTTCGTATATTCGATTACCTTTAGAGAATTTGTTTTCTTCTTGGACGATGTTGAGCGATCGCGATGACGGTGATATTCTGCTGTTGGAGTTTCGTCGATTGTTCTCTCTCGTGTTTCTTCATCGGTACTCGCTTCCTACATGTATAGACACGTACTTAAAGGTGTGCGTAGCTATACGCGAGCGCGTATATAGCTTGTCGAAACTTCAGCCGGTAACCGCGGAATCACGCGCCACTATAGATTAAAGTTGGACCACGTATGCGAGATGAGTCGGTAGGACACGCGCTTGAAATCCGAAACCGACACCGTGAGTTAGCCGAGAGTTTCCCGAGTGAGCATGTGAATGAGAGAGGGAGAGGGAGAGAGAGAGAGAGAGATAGATATATAGAAGCATCCCATCCACAAGGCACGAGCTCGAAGTCGCTTTATTGCCTCTCGCGCAACGCTATCTTTCGTCTTTTATTCGCCGATGAATCGGAAAATTAAATTAAATGAGCTTTGAAATTCGTCCTCGTCTTCATTTTATTTCGCAACGTATAATATGGTATTAAATATTTTATAAGGGGCGGAAAAAAGCGAAAAAAGAAAAAACGAGATATAAACGAGCGAGTTTTTTCTTCCTCATTAATTTCAAATTTTTATGCACCGATTGATAGTCGAAAATTACACGGTATCGCGTGGATAATGTAACAGCTCTGAAAGTTTCGTTCGATTAACTACCAGGATTCTTTCGATCGAACGAGACTCGAAAATCAGGAAGAGGCGTATTCCGATATTATCGTGGAAACAATAGTCGCTCGGTAACGCGTCGCGCGCTTTCCATTATCATCGTCCGGGTTGCGTCTCTACGATTGTTTCCATTTATTGCAACGCGACTAATGGTATGAAAAAAGAGAGATATAAAAGGAAAGAGGAAAGGAGAAGGAGAAAGAGAAAGAAAGAGAGATAGTAGAGGAAATAAAGCGGTGCAAAGAGGTGGTCTGGCCAACCCAATGTTGGGGGTTGTCCACGTTCGCGGAAAAAGCGCTACATTTGACACATTACTCCCGGAAAATTTAATAAAACCCGAGCGACAAATTTTTATTGGTACTTCGGTCCGCTCGGTAGTCCTCCATTACCGCGATATTATCGCGACACGTTATACGTCTACGTGTTCTCTATCACCTTTCACCACCTCTCTACGCCCAATCGAAATTATGTTCCTAAGCCAATTACCTCTAAAATGAGTTCTCATTGTATCGTCCTAAGGACGTTCAAAATGATATCGCGATCGGATTGTTTAAGATTTTTCAAATCATTTTCTTACGCGTTTATTTTTGAAATCGACTTTTTATTTTTTATTCCTAGAAAATCCGCGCGCCATTAAGAGACTCGTCCATTTTCTCGTACATTTATAAAACGTCAAGAGAGTTTATTGCTCTTCCATTCGCGATTGAGATCGTCCGTATAAAAGTAGACTGAATTTTTGTCTCCGTCATTCACAATTAGAACGGTACTTTATCGGAATCGTAATAAAGCGCGAAGTAAGAGTAAATTGCTTCCGGTAAAATGTATGATATCAAATTGATGAGTTACTTTCTATAAAAAATCTGGCGTATAAAGATAACGAGTGTTAATAATTTACAGTTCGTTAAACGTGACGAATCATCGAGCGATTAATATTGTATATATTTTAATAAATTTATCAAAGATGCACCGTAATATTATACAACGTTATTATCAACGAAGACTTTGAACAATTTCTTGACTTTTGACGTAGAAACGAGATCATCATTTCGTTCGTTTCGTTAAAAATTCGTTGATCATAATGCAATGGAAAATTACATTTAATCGCATCGCCGTGTTCTCTCGTGTTCTTTTCCTTCGTCTAATTTCACGTGCAACGCTTGTTATTACAACGCCAAGCCACGGAGAAAGTTCGAGAACATTTTGCGGCAAAATATCTATATATATCTATATATATGCTCTGTGTGTGTGTATATATATATAGAGAGAGAGAGAGAGATGCATAGAGAAAACTAGGTAACATTCATGTCCCGCGTTGAGTCTGTTCGATAACGTGCGACGGTACATTCGTGCGTACACCAGCAAGGACGAGTTTCTACGAGACCCGCAGCATCGTTTTACTAACGAGTTGCAAACAAGCAAAGTCGCCGACGGTCGGTTGTTAGTTCTCTCTCTTTCTCTCTCTCTCTCTCTCTCTCTCTCTCTCTCCCTCCACCCCCATCGATATCTTTCATTTCTACTAACGGAATCATTCTTCTTCTTCCATCTTTTCTTTCTCTTTTCTTTCTTCTTTCCTTTTTTTCTCTTTTTTCTGTACTACTCGACTTTGATCGTTTCTCTCTTCTTTTCTTCTATTTCCCATCGTAAAACTCATCAATTTATTCGACGAAATTTACTTTTCTCTTCTTAAATGATTTTTAGGTTCTCTCAAAGGGTCTATCTTATTCCTCGAATTAACTTAAATAATGGAATGTCTCGTGGGTTCCGATGAAAGACGAGAGAAGACGAGACGAGAAATCGTACTTAAAGAGATTTTCGTTATCTCATCTGAGTGACAAATTAGCAGATGAAATTTCTCGACGACCTCGAGAAGAAAGAGGTGGGAGAGAGAGACGCAAGTCAATACAAGATATATCGGAGAAATGTTAAAATCTTTCATTTAATTACTTTTAACCGATTCGCTATACAATTAATCCAAATTATGGGACCGTACGGAAATAAAGAGTACACCGACCTGCAAATTATCCATAAAAGCTTATACATACCGTGGAAATATTTAATTATAGGTAATAAATAGTTTACTATTCTTTTTGTACGTTCAATCGATTTAGCAGCGAGTAAGGGAGACATAGACGGACACAGAGAAAGAGAGACCGAATGAACTTTCTCGAACAGGTTAATCTCTTGAATTTATTATAAATTTTACTTTGCCCGGGGATATTCGTCAGCATAAGTGAGCTTATACGATCGATTTGCGTTAACTCAACGATTTATTTAGTATTTTCTCTCTACCTCCCTCCCTCCCACCCTCTCTCTCTCTCTCTCTCTCTCTCTCTTTCTCGATTTTTCCACAATCGTTTCATTATTTTGGAGTTATACTCGAGAAATGTGAAATATGAACAACGTGCGGGCATATTGATGATGTTTCTTTTCTGAAATTATCTTTCTTTCGAATCACGATCAAATTATCTCTAAATTCATTTTTTTCTCCTCTATCTACGAAGAAAAACTGTTTCGCGAGAGTAAATGGACGTGTTATTACTCGGAAGACTGCGATTTTCTAATGAGTTTTTAAAACTGCAAAGTATATTAAAATTTATGTAGGGAACTGATTATCTCCCTTTACCTCTCTCTCCTTCTCTCTCTCTCTCTTATCTCCTGGGGACTGCTCTTACCGTAACTACGTTTATGTAGGGAATGTAAAGTCGAATTTTTTCCCTCGTTACGACGTACCAAGTTAGAGCCATCGAAGTCGACTGTTACGAAATACATAAAACATGTACCTAAGAAAGTAAGAGATAAAAGGAAAGGGAGAAAAGAAAAGAGATACAATGACCATGGAAAAAATCTCTGAGTGAAATTAAATAAAAGAATAAAAAAGAAGAAGGGAGAACTGTAATGGCATAGAACCAGTATGGTAGTCAAACGAAATCGTAGAAAGGACGATACCACGACTATCTTTTTAAAGAAAACTAAGACAACGTTCTGCCACGTCACGTAGCATTAGACCGAAACGCGTTCGAGTATTTCGAACTTTGGAGTTTTGAAAAAAAAAAAAATAAAAAATAAAAAAAGATAAAAAGAAAGAAAAAGAGACGAAGAGAGTTAGGTAGGAGGAAGAAAACGAAGTCTCGTGTGCCGCCTGGAAATAGCTTTGGCAACGATTCCACCGTCACGCCGTCTTGCTCCATAAAATGGAAGATTACTAGGATGTTGCTTTTCGCCACAGACCGCTAATATTTTCTCGCGGGCTAATGTCCACTCTAGATCACGCGCTAACCTCTTGCTCGCTCGCTCGCTCTCTCGCTCGCTAACCGGTGCTGGCCGAAAACGTTTCCGATAATGCTCATCGATCGTGGAACCACGACGGTGAAATTTCCTCGTTGAAAGGCCGTGAAACGAACGAAAAGTCACGCGTCACGTTTGCTAGTACGTGGTATCGAGTTCTTTATTTAATTTTGGCTTCGACGAATCGTTTCTTCGGTGAGATAACGTTTTGTCCCCGATTTATTTCATTATTGTTATGCTCGAAAGTAGAACCAAGTAATAGACAAACGCGTTGCGATTATAAATCATAAAAAGCTATAGAAACTTTAGAGAAGCCATTTAAAAAGAAGAGTAAGGACGATTAAATAGAAAATTTCGATGAATAGGTCAAGTTCGTGCGCTACTATTCAAGATATTTTCTTATCGATTATTTATAAACAATAAAGATCTACAACGATATATAGGAATATTCGTGATCTTTCAAAGAGGAATATTTAATGACGATTTATAAAAGAAAAGAAAAAATCTGTGAAAGCGTGAATGTAGGTCGGACGCGAGAAAAGCGGGACGAGTATGAGGACACAAATGCAATTTTCGTACGATTCTCGGACTCCCCTAACTTTTCCGTATTTCGTTTTGAATTAGAACAAGGTCTTTGTCTATGATTCATTCTATTTCGAATCGTGCAACGCGTGAAACAAGTTTAACGTCGATCTGGATGTAATCCAAACGTTGTACCTCTTTCGTTCGAAGGCAAAATATCGATTATTTTCAACGTTCTACAATCCTTTTGTATTTATTTTTGCTTTTTCTTTTTTAGTTAGACGCATCCATCTCTCTCTCTCTCTCGCTTTCTCTCTCTCTCTCTCTTTTATTTCTCGTACACCTTCCTCGTAAGGTAGAACTCTTCGTAAGTTTAATGGAAGAGATTGAAGGAGGGAACTAGCGAGGATGGTAGGAAGACAAAAAAAAAGAAAAGAAAAGAAATAGAGAAAACGTGAAAAAGAAAAAAAAAACAAAAATAAACCGCGGATGCAAGACCTTACTTCGGGATTATAAAATAAATGGAAAAGAGCGAAACGAGACGGGCTTGTTTTCGCCGTTAAGATTAGAACGCGTGTCTGTCTATTTGTACTGAAGGCACGTAACCTCGGTTCCGGTTATTTTGCCTTCGCGAATTTTCAAACGTTTTACGTCAAAGTCTCTCGTCAGTTCTCTCTCTTTCTCTTTTGCTAACCATCACCCTCATTCTCTCTCTTTCTATTTCCTTTCTCAGCAGGCGAATATAAAATTCCACTTTTCCGGAAGCAACCAGTTTAGATGAATTTTCTTTTTTTCTCCTCATTCTACTTCTCTCTTTCTTGCTCTCTCTCTCTCTCTCTCGCTTTCACACATGAACATATGCGCGCACACACACACACACACAACGCTACGCACAAACATGACATAACAAAACAAGTCATTTTAATTTTCTACGATTTCATAGTTGGCAGGAAATGAAGAATAATATCAGGTTTTTTCGTGTTGATGCGCAGCTACAGATACCGAGAGAAAGAAACTTACGTACATATATTTCCATGTATTATTATTATACATTTATATGTAACTAACATTTTCTAGCGGAAAGAAGAAATTATTCTTTTTTCTCTTAGGACGATTTTCTCTACTTCTCTTTCTCCCTTTCATTTTCATTAGATTTTTCCGCGATGAATGCGAAACATTCGTGATCTTTTTCTCACTAGTTCCTCCTCCTTTGTTACTCGTTCTTCTCTAATTAATTTTGCGATGGCAGCGTTAGAGTACAGTCGTGCGACTTTCGTAGCCAAGCGTGTTTTCGTCTCCTTCGCTACGCTATAATTGCAATTCTAATTGCTTTCGCGTGCTTATCGGTGTACACGTCGTCGTTATCCGTTACTACTCTTAAACGAGTAATAAAGTTCCTGTGCGAGAGAAAGAGAGAGAGAGAGAGAGAGAGAGAGAGAGAGGACGGACAAAGTTCATTCGATCGAAGTAAGAGTACAGTTATTTAAATCCTTTTGATGGCACATTAACGAAGCACGTTATCGTCTTTACGACATTGTCATTGTATTTACCGACGTTGAGCTTCGATAATTAATGTTCGAGCTAGCGCTATCGCGTTCAAGGGATATCGTAAAACACTAAGAAGTCTTTGGCAATGATCGCCGGTTTAGTTCTAGAACATAATCGTAATCCAAACTGGTTGTTGGATCGGTATGTTGAATGAGAACCAAGTGTTCGAGATTTCGATCGTACGGTTAATCGTATAAAATTAATGATATGATTCATCAAAGTAAATAAATAGATGACGCATGTAACCACGTCAATTTTTAAATCATTTCAAAAAATTATTCGTCCTTCCGAATTGTTAAGTAATATACAAGACGATATTATAATTCAATGAAACTTTCTATAAAAAGCTACGACACTTTGTCGCTTTTAATCCAATAGCGAGTACAAACTATTTTCGCTTTACTTTGGAATTTTGCTAAGCTTTTCTGCGCTATACCAAGAGCATACTTTAGTTAATGGGAAAGTTTAAATTTTATTTCGAGGGTAATAAAATGAATAAAATAATGGTTCGTGAGGTTACATTTTCTACGCGACCGAATCGCTCCGAGTCATTGGCTAAGAATCGAAAAGATCCTATTAAAAGTAACAACCGATTAATTTTGATCTAATAAACGTTTAAATGCCTATACTAAGAAACGCTTTGAAAGAATATTATTCGATCGTCGATATGCGTCGCTCGTATACGCGTTTGCGCACACTTGACTGGAATAAAGATGCCTGTTTTTGATCATCGCTAGATACTTGTCACGAAGTATTACTTTCCCTCAAAAGGTAGTCGATATAGGAAGGAAGAGAGAGAGCGAGAGCAAGAGCAAGATCGAATTAACCAATCTTTAAACTCTCTTTGAAACGAAAACACTAGGAACGCGCCGGCAGCACGATGGATATTTTTAGCAAACTCCGTTTACTCTGAAAGCTGGAAAAATTGCTTAGCGAAATTTGTTGTAGACTTTAGTTGTTAGGTACGTGTCACCTAACTAAAACAATTTCAATCTTTCGATGCTAGGCATGCTAATGGATTAATAGTTGCTGACAGATTAATCGCATCTGTTATAGGAATGCCGCACTAATCGCGCGTAATGGTTATTCGATCGATCGAAAATTTAACGTGTATCAATCTGCATCTGACGTACCGAACGAATGGCCTCGGCCGAGTCGGTGCTAATGAGTCGTCATGAATATTAAAATTCGCTTCGCGTTATTATTCGTTAAGTTCGCCGTTGCAAAATAGTTTTGCGCATTCGTACGAAAGCTATAAAAGCTGAAAACAGATACGAGGACCGAAGAGAAATGATCGCGAACTTCCAACGAAATAGTATCGTAACAATAAGTTTTACTGTCTTCCAATCATTTCGCTTCGATAACGTTTCGACAAAATTGCAAGGACGTCGAATCTTTTCTTTCTTACCGTTTCTATTTTTACGCGTTAATACGCGAGATAGTCGACGGTGAAAGAATTTTCTCGTCGCTTCGTTAAGTTGCACGGACGAACGCGCGAGATAATTGAAAATAGTCGAAAGCGAGACGCATCCTCCGTTGCTCTCCGTTCTTCCGTTCTTCACCGATCGTGAACTCTTTTCGAGGGAAGAAAAAAAAGAGCAAAAAATATTTATACGTGATTCAATTTTCCTGACGTTCGTCTAAATTAGAGCTTCCGCATTTCTTTTTTCCTTATTTTCTTCTTTTCGATCTTGTTTTTGGTTCTATAAGCTCCGATCGTCTTTATAATATCACGCGCTTCCTTTTCATTGGTCGATCGGAGAATGCTCAGATTTTGACTGCATTCTCTATCGAATTTGTTCACCGACCGCTATTTTCCAAAAACAAACCGAACGCACATTTATATACTTTTTCTATTTTCTTCCCTTTTACGAACCATATCATCGATTTTTCTTTCACGTTGCTCTCTCTCTCTCTCTCTCTCTCTCTCTTTGTCCGTAATATCGCGCGCAACTTTTCCATTCGCCGCGGTAGCACAGTACGTCGAAGCTTCCATTAATGAAGTGCCGTAACGCCTATCAGAGAACATATTCCACGTGGAAAATCATGCTCTCGCTTTATTGTAATTTATACGACAGGGCCCGGGTGCATTGTTAGCTCGCGATAAACAGATTCTCGCGTATAGCTAATTACATTATCGCCGTTCGTTCGGTCGCAAAATTAAAAAGGCGCCGTGGCTTTGCGCGCGCGCACGCTGGTTTAATCGAATTCACGTTCAGTGAGATGACTAGATGATCCGTGTGAGGTAATCTCCTTTTTATTTATTAAACAAGTCACTCCATCTCTCTCTCTCTTTCTCTCTTTATCTTCGCTATCGATTATCGCGCAATCGTTTGAAAATGTTTCGAAAATTTTACATTTCTTTTGATAACGAAAAACGATAAGGAACAAGATTCATCGGCTCTACAATCGTTTTAGTTTAGGGGTCATCGGTTTTATCGAGAATTTTCCTATGATTATCTCATTGGCGTCCGAAGTATACATAATTTATGTTGACGCTTCGATATCCAGGATATCCATTAAGTCCCCGTAGAATATTCTCGGATAGCTCGTAATTTAATCCTCGATCGCTACTGTCACGCTATTAATTTCGTCTCCCATTGGACATTTTAATAATAAGACGCGAATTAAGACGATCGAGACGTTTCCATATACAATTTACAATCTATAAATTTATCAAGAATATTATAAGACGTACAGATATATTTCGAGTAAGGAATTTCAATGCGTGTATTTTCAGTCCGAAAAAATTTTGAAAATTATTCTTGGAAAATTCTTTCTATGAGGTTGAGAAAAATAGATACTTAACGAGTGGTTGATTCCGAGCTTTATAAAAAACAAAAAATATACTCGTAATAAATTATTTGAAAGATAACTTTTTCAACATTTCTCTTTGCGAGAAGAAGTATAGTTATATTTGAAACTATCGCATTAAAAAGGGCCACACCTCTATACAAACTAGCCTTCACTTTATCTTACCGATCTAAATACCCAATCCCATTCTCGAGCTCGCCATAATCCGCCTTTTTAAACAAGCCAGGCAGCCAATCCTCTCCTGTTTCTCTCGTAACGCCAACTCGATTACCCTCGACACTGCCTGGAGAAGCGAGGTGGTCGAGGTTAGCGAGCGTTTAACGAAGACACCGACGGTTTTTCCGCATCAACGAACAATCCTCCATGCCGTAGCTTGGCACGGTGAATCGAGTTATCGTTTTAGTCCAAAGCAAGCGTGGCTATTCGTCAGCCTGAGCGCAATTGCTCTCTCCCTCTTTCCTTCCTTCTGTCTATATCTCCTTTCTTTCTCTTTCTCTTTCTCTTTCTCTTTCTCTTTCTCTTTCTCTTTCTCGCTCACTCATTCCTCGAAACGGCCAAAACGCTCAGTTATAACGGACCGCAGCCGACGTCGTTCCTGCCTGGTTGCCCTTCTGCCGGCCCACCACCACTCGGCTGCCATTTGAAAGTCAAATACTAGCGTTTAGGCGGCCGTGTGCTGTTGCTGCTGCTGCTGCTGCTGCTGCTGCTGCTGCTGCTACTGCTGCTGCTGTTGCTGCTGTTGCTGTTGCTATTGTTACGGCTGCTGGTGTCGAATAAGTAGCGAGAAAGATGAAGAGATAGAGCTTTTCATATTTCCATTTCTTTTTTTTGTACTGTGGAAGTTTACTATCTCAAGACATTGGCCGCCGATGATCGTCGATATCGTCCACCACACTTTACAACTCTGTGACAGGTGGAACATTAAAATGAGAACATTTGTGGAATCATTTGGAATACGTGCAAATATTTGTTTAGAAATAATTGCTCTGTTTAATACGAGTAAACGTAATAAAACTAATAAACGCGGGAATGAACGATCGCAATTATGTATGCGTATTACGAAGGATTTTCGCATATTGTTATCAAGTATTTCATTTGTTTTCTGATAATTTCCTTCTTCATAATTAAAATATTCTTCAGGTGTTTTCATTGAAGCTATCTCAGCATGTATAACACGGTTCACTCCTTCGTCTTTATAGAAGCACGCCACCCGTAGACTTCATCCGATTAACCGAAGCTTCTATAATGCGGACCGAAGCGTCTTGCCAAATTGCCTATGGCAGACTTAATTAAATCCGAATCACCTTGTCCCGCATTTCTCCTCGTCATTCTCTCTCTCTCTTGCTCTCGTATCACGCGTCATACCGAAAGATTTCACGCGATGGGATGAGATCGTCTCGAGAGATTCTCGGCTATTCCGAATACTCCCTCTATCTCTCTCTCTCTCTCTCCCCTCTTCTTCGCTCTAACGTGTCTTATGTAAGTATCTCCTTCTTGATAAGCAGATTGATACATCTCAGTGCAATGAAATCTATGTATATATCTATATATATATGTCTATCTTTGTACGTCTGTTTGTTTTTTATTCACAGTATTACCATTATTAATATTATTCGAATGCTAGTTACGATCTCATAGTATCTTTTTAGATAAACACGACAGATTTCTATTCGCCTCACTCATTATTTTTAATTCCTCTCATTACTTAAATAAAAATTGTTAAGTAAATTTGATATCACCGATTTGTCGGAGAACTTTGAGTAATATAGCTGATTCGGCGTCGGACGTTTCGATTCTTAACTCTGTCAAATTTTATACGTCATTGTTCGTATCTGAAATTGCTTTCACGATCTCACCTCGCGAAGTAGATATTGGCTCTTACACCTTCGTACCGAGACGTTTATCTAAACATCGACGCATCGTAGAATAATTCGAGTTCGTAAAAGAAGAAAATTTCGCTAGTGCTTGTCATCGAGATGTATATTACGCTCGAGAATAAGGCGGGCATCAGGTGCGAGAGCATTCTCCGTTCTACGATGCACGCATCTAGATGCAACGACGAAGACCACCAGCGTTTTTAGTGCATCCCTAGATGACAAAGAGTGCGCGCGCACGATTCAGTCGCATATTATATCGTTTATATCGTATAGTATCCGCCTCTCCCCTCCCCCACCTTCCAGCGGATAATAACGTCTTCTTCAACGAAAGTACGTAAGTCGTCTTTCTTTTCTCTTTTCTTTTTTCTTTTTTCTATGCTTAAAACCGACGATAGCGATCTTCTCAAGCGTGCATTTTCTCTCTTACGTCTATATAATAATCGTGTAGGTGTATAAGCGTAGATACGTGTATGTGTTTCCCTGTGCAGAATACATCGGGACAACTTCTTTTTTATACCTTATCGTTCTTATCGTCTCTCCTTATCCTAGGTTCCTTCTCTTTTTTTTCTTTTTGTTTCTTTTTTCCTTAGAATTCAGGAGAAATAAAAATCCGAAGGAGGTAGCTCGCAAATGACGTTCATCGCACGAAACACTTAACATCGTCGCTCGGAATAACTTCTTCATATACCAGTAGGTACTCCTCATCGCTCTAAGGAAAATGTCGTCGAGAGATGGATCTCCTCAAGGTTAGGTAGATTCATCCGCGAGATACGAAATTATTATTTGTCCCAGGAGCGAGAGCGTGCTTTTTTTCTTCTTTCCAAAGAGAACGAATGAGAAGAGGACTGGGTGGTGGTAAAGGGGGAAAAAGAAAAAATGAAAGTTACCTTGATGCTTACGTAAAGGCGCATAATAAGAGCCGTGTAACGCTTCGTGCGTCATATATTTGCTAGGCGAAGGATGGTGAAGAAGAGAAGTCCTGATGGTGGGAGGCTGGGAGGGTGTCAAACTTTTGCGAGAACTTGTAAACTTTTTTCGCCTTTTTTCCGCGTTTTCAGTGTGTTTGAAATAAGCCCTTCCTCATTTTCTTTTTCTTTTTTTTTCTCCTACCTCGCATAGGCACGTCCTACTTTCGAAACGATGTAGTATATTTTTTTAACGAGACCTGCGAGATCGCTTCCCTCGTTGAAAGAGAGAAAGGGGAAATCAGATTTAACTGATGACGTTGGTCTCTCAATTGAAGCAAATTTTGTAAAAATTCAAGGATGCGTTTCTCGTGTAGAGGACGGAAATAAAATTGATTCATTACACACACATCTAGACACGAGAATTTTTGTAAAAGTACGATATAAGTGTACGATAGGAAACATTTGTCACGGCTGGAATAAAAACGACGAC